>NW_024598815.1:0-128614 GCF_004379255.2 Salvia splendens
AATCAGAATAACAGGGTGTGTTTTATTAAAAGCGTGAAGTAAAATCAGAATAATAATGATTGTTTTGTAAACAAGAGAGAAGTAAAATCAGAATAAGAGTGATGTGTATTGTAAACAAGAGCGAAGTAAAAAATCAGAGTAAGAGTGATGTGTTTTGTTAACAAGAGTGAAGTAAAATCAGAATAAGAGTGATGAGTTGTGTGAACAAGAGTGAAGTAAAATCAGAATAAGAGTGATGTGTTTTGTGAACAAGAGTGAAGAAAAATCAGAATAAGAGTGATGTGTTTTGTGAACAAGAGTGATGTAAAATCAGAATAATAGTGATGTATTTTGTAAACAACAGTGAAGTAAAATCATGCTAAGAGTGATGTGTTTTGTAAACAACAGTGAAGTAAAATCATAATAAGAGTGATGTGTTTTGTAAACAAGAGTGAAGTAAAATCAAAATAAGAGTGATGTGTTTTGTAAACAAGAGTGAAGTAAAATCAAAATAAGGGTGATGTGTTTTGTGAACAAGAGTAAAGTAAAATAAGAATAAGAGTGATGTGTTTTGTGAACAAGAGTGAAGTAAAAATTAGAATAAGAGTGATGTATTTTGCCAACAATAGTGAAGTAAAATCATAATAAGAGTGATGTGTTTTGTAAACAAGAGTAAAGTAAAATCATGCTAAGAGTGATGTGTTTTGTAAACAAAGTGATGTAAAATGATGCTAAGAGTGATGTGTTTTGTAAACAACAGTGAAGTAAAAACATAATAAGAGTAAAGTGTTTTGTAAACCAAAGTGAAGTAAAATCAAAATAAGAGTGATGTGTTTTATAAACAAGAGTGAAGTAAAATCATAATAAGAATGATGTGTTTTATAAACAAGAGTGAAGTAAAATCAGAATAAGAGTGATGTGTTTTGTAAACAAGAGTGAAGTAAAATCAGAATAAGAGTGATGTGTTTTGTAAACTAGAGCGAAGTAAAATCAGAATAAGAGTGATGTGTTTTGTAAACAAGAGCGAAGTAAAATCAGAATAAGAGTGATGTGTTTTGTAAACAAGAGTGAAGTAAAATCAGAATAAGATTGATGTGAACAAGAGTGAAGTAAAATCAGAAAAAGAGTGATGTGTTTTGTGAACAAGAGTGAAGTAAAATCAGAATAAGAGTGATGTGTTTTGTGAACTAGAGTGAAGTACATTCAGAATAAGATTGATATGTTTTGTGAACAAGAGTGAAGTATAATCAGAATAAGAGTGATGTGTTTTGTAAACAACAGTGAAGTAATATCATGCTAAGAGTGACGTGTTTTGTAAACAACAGTGAAGTAAAATCATGCTAAGAGTGATGTGTTTTGTAATCAACGGTGAAGTAAAATCATAATAAGAGTGATGTGTTTTGTAAACAAGAGTGAAGTAAAATCAGAATAAGAGTGATGTGTTTTGTAAACAAGAGTGAAGTAAAATCAGAATAAGAGTAATGTGTTTTGTAAACAAGAGTGAAGTAAAATCAGAATAAGAGTGATGTGTTTTGTAAAAAAGAGTGAAGAAAAATCAGAATAAGAGTGACGTATTTTGTAAACAAGGGTGAAGTAAAATTAGAATAAGAGTGATGTATTTTGTAAACAAGAGTGAAGTAAAATCAGAGTAAGAGTGATATGTTTTGTGAACAAGAGTGAAGTAAAATAAGAATAAGAGTGATGTGTTTTATGAACAAGAGTGAAGTAAAATCAGAATAAGAGTGATGTGTTTTGTCAACAACAGTGAAGTAAAATTATAATAAGAGTGATGTGTTTTGTAAACAAAAGTGAAGTAAAATCTTGCTAAGAGTGATGTGTTTTGTAAACAAGAGTGAAATAAAATCATGCTAAGAGTGATGTGTTTTGTAAACAAAGTGAATTAAAATCATGCTAAGAGTAATGTGTTTTGTAAACAAGAGTGAAGTAAAATCAAAATAAGAGTGATGTGTTTTGTAAACAAGAGTGAAATAAAATCAGAATAATAGTGATGTGTTTTGTAAACAAGGGTGAAGTAAAATCAGAGTAAGAGTATTGTGTTTTGTGAACAAGATTGAAATAAAATCAGAATAAGAGTGATGTGTTTTGTGAACAAGAGTGATGTAAAATCAGAATAATAGTGACGTGTTTTGTAAACAACAGTGAAGTAAAATCATAATAAGTGTGATGTGTTTTGTAAACAAGAGAGAAGTAAAATCAGAATAAGAGTGTTGTGTTTTGTGAACAAGAGTGAAGTAAAATCAGAATAAGAATGATGTGTTTTGTGAACAAGAGCGAAGTAAAATCAGAATAAGAGTGATGCGAACAAGAGTGAAGTAAAATCAGAGTAAGAGTGATGTCTTTTGTGAACAAGAGTGAAGTAAAATCAGAATAAGATTGATGAGTTTTGTGAACAAGAGTGAAGTAAAATCAGAATAAGAATGATGTGTTTTGTGAACAAGAGTGAAGTAAAATCAGAATAAGAGTGATGTGAACAAGAGTGAAGTAAAATCAGAGTAATAGTTATGTGTTTTGTGAACAAGAGTGAAGTAAAATCAGAATAAGAGTGATGAGTTTTGTGAACAAGAGTGAAGTAAAATCAGAATAAGAGTGATGTGTTTTGTGAACAAGAGTGAAGTAAAATCAGAATAAGAGTGATGTGTTTTGTGAACAAGAGTGATGTAAAATCAGAATAATAGTGATGTATTTTGTAAACAAGAGTGAAGTAAAATCAAAATAAGAGTGATGTGTTTTGTAAACAAGAGTGAAGTAAAATCAGAATAAGAGTGATATGTTTTGTGAACAAGAGTGAAGTAAAATCAGAGTAACAGTGATGTGTTTTGTGAACAAGAGTGAATTAAAATCAGAATACGAGTGATGTGTTTTGTGAACAAGAGTGAAGTAAATTCAGAATATGAGTTATGTGTTTTGTGAACAAGAGTGAAGTAAAAACATAATAAGAGTGATGTGTTTTGTAAACAAGAGTGAAGTAAAATCAGAATAAGCGTGATATGTTTTGTACACAAGAGTGAAGTAAAATCAGAATAACAGGGTTGTGTTTTATAAACAAGAGTGAAGTAAAATCAGAATAATAATGATTTGTTTTGTAAACAAGAGAGAAGTAAAATCAGAATAAGAGTGATGTGTATTGTAAACAAGAGCGAAGTAAAAAATCAGAGTAAGAGTGATGTGTTTTGTTAACAAGAGTGAAGTAAAATCAGAATAAGAGTGATGAGTTGTGTGAACAAGAGTGAAGTAAAATCAGAATAAGAGTGATGTGTTTTGTGAACAAGAGTGAAGAAAAATCAGAATAAGAGTGATGTGTTTTGTGAACAAGAGTGATGTAAAATCAGAATAATAGTGATGTATTTTGTAAACAACAGTGAAGTAAAATCATGCTAAGAGTGATGTGTTTTGTAAACAACAGTGAAGTAAAATCATAATAAGAGTGATGTGTTTTGTAAACAAGAGTGAAGTAAAATCAAAATAAGAGTGATGTGTTTTGTAAACAAGAGTGAAGTAAAATCAAAATAAGGGTGATGTGTTTTGTGAACAAGAGTAAAGTAAAATAAGAATAAGAGTGATGTGTTTTGTGAACAAGAGTGAAGTAAAAATTAGAATAAGAGTGATGTATTTTGCCAACAATAGTGAAGTAAAATCATAATAAGAGTGATGTGTTTTGTAAACAAGAGTAAAGTAAAATCATGCTAAGAGTGATGTGTTTTGTAAACAAAGTGATGTAAAATGATGCTAAGAGTGATGTGTTTTGTAAACAACAGTGAAGTAAAAACATAATAAGAGTAAAGTGTTTTGTAAACCAAAGTGAAGTAAAATCAAAATAAGAGTGATGTGTTTTATAAACAAGAGTGAAGTAAAATCATAATAAGAATGATGTGTTTTATAAACAAGAGTGAAGTAAAATCAGAATAAGAGTGATGTGTTTTGTAAACAAGAGTGAAGTAAAATCAGAATAAGAGTGATGTGTTTTGTAAACTAGAGCGAAGTAAAATCAGAATAAGAGTGATGTGTTTTGTAAACAAGAGCGAAGTAAAATCAGAATAAGAGTGATGTGTTTTGTAAACAAGAGTGAAGTAAAATCAGAATAAGATTGATGTGAACAAGAGTGAAGTAAAATCAGAAAAAGAGTGATGTGTTTTGTGAACAAGAGTGAAGTAAAATCAGAATAAGAGTGATGTGTTTTGTGAACTAGAGTGAAGTACATTCAGAATAAGATTGATATGTTTTGTGAACAAGAGTGAAGTATAATCAGAATAAGAGTGATGTGTTTTGTAAACAACAGTGAAGTAATATCATGCTAAGAGTGACGTGTTTTGTAAACAACAGTGAAGTAAAATCATGCTAAGAGTGATGTGTTTTGTAATCAACGGTGAAGTAAAATCATAATAAGAGTGATGTGTTTTGTAAACAAGAGTGAAGTAAAATCAGAATAAGAGTGATGTGTTTTGTAAACAAGAGTGAAGTAAAATCAGAATAAGAGTAATGTGTTTTGTAAACAAGAGTGAAGTAAAATCAGAATAAGAGTGATGTGTTTTGTAAAAAAGAGTGAAGAAAAATCAGAATAAGAGTGACGTATTTTGTAAACAAGGGTGAAGTAAAATTAGAATAAGAGTGATGTATTTTGTAAACAAGAGTGAAGTAAAATCAGAGTAAGAGTGATATGTTTTGTGAACAAGAGTGAAGTAAAATAAGAATAAGAGTGATGTGTTTTATGAACAAGAGTGAAGTAAAATCAGAATAAGAGTGATGTGTTTTGTCAACAACAGTGAAGTAAAATTATAATAAGAGTGATGTGTTTTGTAAACAAAAGTGAAGTAAAATCTTGCTAAGAGTGATGTGTTTTGTAAACAAGAGTGAAATAAAATCATGCTAAGAGTGATGTGTTTTGTAAACAAAGTGAATTAAAATCATGCTAAGAGTAATGTGTTTTGTAAACAAGAGTGAAGTAAAATCAAAATAAGAGTGATGTGTTTTGTAAACAAGAGTGAAATAAAATCAGAATAATAGTGATGTGTTTTGTAAACAAGAGTGAAGTAAAATCAGAGTAAGAGTGATGTGTTTTGTGAACAAGATTGAAATAAAATCAGAATAAGAGTGATGTGTTTTGTGAACAAGAGTGATGTAAAATCAGAATAATAGTGACGTGTTTTGTAAACAACAGTGAAGTAAAATCATAATAAGAGTGATGTGTTTTGTAAACAAGAGTGAAGTAAAATCAAAATAAGAGTGATGTGTTTTGTAAACAAGAGTGAAGTAAAATCAGAATAAGAGTGATATGTTTTGTGAACAAGAGTGAAGTAAAATCAGAATAAGAGTGATGTGTTTTGTGAACAAGAGTGAAGTAAATTCAGAATAAGAGTGATGTGTTTTGTAAACAAGAGTGAAGTAAAATCAGAATAACAGTGTTGTGTTTTATAAACAAGAGTGAAGTAAAATCAGAATAATAATGATTTTTTTTTGTAAACAAGATAGAAGTAAAATCAGAATAAGAGTGATGTGTTTTGTAAACAAGAACGAAATAAAAACAGAATAAGAGTGATGTGTTTTGTAAAGAAGAGCGAAGTAAAATCTGAATAAGAGTGATATGTTTTGTTAACTATAGGGAAGTAAAATCAGAATAAGATTGATGTGTTTTGTGAACAAGAGTGAAGTGAAATCAGAATATGAGTGATGTGTTTTGTAAACAAGATAGAGGTAAAATCAGAATAAGAGTGATGTGAACAAGAGTGAAGTAAAATCATATTAAGAGTGATGTCTTTTGTGAACAAGAGTGAAGTAAAATCAGAATAAGATTGATGAGTTTTGTGAACAAGAGTGAAGTAAAATCAGAATAAGAATGATGTGTTTTGTGAACAAGAGTGAAGTAAAATCAGAATAAGAGTGATGTGAACAAGAGTGAAGTAAAATCAGAGTAAGAGTGATGTGTTTTGTGAACAAGAGTGAAGTAAAATCAGAATAAGAGTTATGAGTTTTGTGAACAAGAGTGAAGTAAAATCAGAATAAGAGTGATGTGTTTTGTGAACAAGAGTGATGTAAAATCAGAATAATAGTGATGTATTTTGTAAACAAGAGTGAAGTAAAATCAAAATAAGAGTGATGTGTTTTGTAAACAAGAGTGAAGTAAAATCAGAATAAGAGTGATATGTTTTGTGAACAAGAGTGAAGTAAAATCAGAGTAACAGTGATGTGTTTTGTGAACAAGAGTGAATTAAAATCAGAATACGAGTGATGTGTTTTGTGAACAAGAGTGAAGTAAATTCAGAATATGAGTTATGTGTTTTGTGAACAAGAGTGAAGTAAAAACATAATAAGAGTGATGTGTTTTGTAAACAAGAGTGAAGTAAAATCAGAATAAGCGTGATATGTTTTGTACACAAGAGTGAAGTAAAATCAGAATAACAGGGTTTTGTTTTATAAACAAGAGTGAAGTAAAATAAGAATAATAATGATTTGTTTTGTAAACAAGAGAGAAGTAAAATCAGAATAAGAGTGATGTGTTTTGTGAACAAGAGTGAAGTAAAATCAGAATAAGAATGATGTGTTTTGTGAACAAGAGTGAAGTAAAATCAGAATAAGAGTGATGTGAACAAGAGTGAAGTAAAATCAGAGTAAGAGTTATGTGTTTTGTGAACAAGAGTGATGTGTTTTGTGAACAAGAGTGATGTAAAATCAGAGTAAGAGTTATGTGTTTTGTGAACAAGAGTGATGTAAAATCAGAGTAAGAGTTATGTGTTTTGTGAACAAGAGTGAAGTAAAATCAGAATAAGAGTTATGTGTTTTGTGAACAAGAGTGAAGTAAAATCAGAATAAGAGTGATGAGTTTTGTGAACAAGAGTGAAGTAAAATCAAAATAAGAGTGATGTGTTTTGTAAACAAGAGTGAACTAAAATCAGAATAAGCGTGATATGTTTTGTACACAAGAGTGAAGTAAAATCAGAATAACAGGGTTGTGTTTTATAAACAAGAGTGAAGTAAAATCAGAATAATAATGATTTGTTTTGTAAACAAGAGAGAAGTAAAATCAGAATAAGAGTGTTGTGTTTTGTGAACAAGAGTGAAGTAAAATCAGAATAAGATTGATGAGTTTTGTGAACAAGAGTGAAGTAAAATCAGAATAAGAATGATGTGTTTTGTGAACAAGAGTGAAGTAAAATCAGAATAAGAGTGATGTGAACAAGAGTGAAGTAAAATCAGAGTAAGAGTTATGTGTTTTGTGAACAAGAGTGAAGTAAAATCAGAATAAGAGTGATGAGTTTTGTGAACAAGAGTGAAGTAAAATCAGAATAAGAGTGATGTGTTTTGTGAACAAGAGTGAAGTAAAATCAGAATAAGAGTGATGTGTTTTGTGAACAAGAGTGATGTAAAATCAGAATAATAGTGATGTATTTTGTAAACAAGAGTGAAGTAAAATCAAAATAAGAGTGATGTGTTTTGTAAACAAGAGTGAAGTAAAATCAGAATAAGAGTGATATGTTTTGTGAACAAGAGTGAAGTAAAATCAGAGTAACAGTGATGTGTTTTGTGAACAAGAGTGAATTAAAATCAGAATACGAGTGATGTGTTTTGTGAACAAGAGTGAAGTAAATTCAGAATATGAGTTATGTGTTTTGTGAACAAGAGTGAAGTAAAAACATAATAAGAGTGATGTGTTTTGTAAACAAGAGTGAAGTAAAATCAGAATAAGCGTGATATGTTTTGTACACAAGAGTGAAGTAAAATCAGAATAACAGGGTTGTGTTTTATAAACAAGAGTGAAGTAAAATCAGAATAATAATGATTTGTTTTATAAACAAGAGAGAAGTAAAATCAGAATAAGAGTGATGTGTTTTGTAAACAAGAGCGAAGTAAAAAATCAGAGTAAGAGTGATGTGTTTTGTAAACAAGAGTGAAGTAAAATCAGAATAAGAGTGATGAGTTGTGTGAACAAGAGTGAAGTAAAATCAGAATAAGAGTGATGTGTTTTGTGAACAAGAGTGAAGTAAAATCAGAATAAGAGTGATGTGTTTTGTGAACAAGAGTGATGTAAAATCAGAATAATAGTGATGTATTTTGTAAACAACAGTGAAGTAAAATCATGCTAAGAGTGATGTGTTTTGTAAACAACAGTGAAGTAAAATCATAATAAGAGTGATGTGTTTTGTAAACAAGAGTGAAGTAAAATCAAAATAAGAGTGATGTGTTTTGTAAACAAGAGTGAAGTAAAATCAAAATAAGGGTGATGTGTTTTGTGAACAAGAGTAAAGTAAAATAAGAATAAGAGTGATGTGTTTTGTGAACAAGAGTGAAGTAAAAATTAGAATAAGAGTGATGTATTTTGCCAACAACAGTGAAGTAAAATCATAATAAGAGTGATGTGTTTTGTAAACAAGAGTAAAGTAAAATCATGCTAAGAGTGATGTGTTTTGTAAACAAAGTGATGTAAAATGATGCTAAGAGTGATGTGTTTTGTAAACAACAGTGAAGTAAAAACATAATAAGAGTGATGTGTTTTGTAAACCAAAGTGAAGTAAAATCAAAATAAGAGTGATGTGTTTTATAAACAAGAGTGAAGTAAAATCATAATAAGAATGATGTGTTTTATAAACAAGAGTGAAGTAAAATCAGAATAAGAGTGATGTGTTTTGTAAACAAGAGTGAAGTAAAATCAGAATAAGAGTGATGTGTTTTGTAAACTAGAGCGAAGTAAAATCAGAATAAGAGTGATGTGTTTTGTAAACAAGAGCGAAGTAAAATCAGAATAAGAGTGATGTGTTTTGTAAACAAGAGTGAAGTAAAATCAGAATAAGATTGATGTGAACATGAGTGAAGTAAAATCAGAAAAAGAGTGATGTGTTTTGTGAACAAGAGTGAAGTAAAATCAGAATAAGTGTGATGTGTTTTGTAAACAAGAGTGAAGTAAAATCAAAATAAGAGTGATGTGTTTTGTAAACAAGAGTGAAGTAAAATCAGAATAAGAGTGATATGTTTTGTGAACAAGAGTGAAGTAAAATCTGAATAAGAGTGATGTGTTTTGTGAACAAGAGTGAAGTAAATTCAGAATAAGAGTGATGTGTTTTGTAAACAAGAGTGAAGTAAAATCAGAATAACAGTGTTGTGTTTTATAAACAAGAGTGAAGTAAAATCAGAATAATAATGATTTTTTTTTGTAAACAAGATAGAAGTAAAATCAGAATAAGAGTGATGTGTTTTGTAAAGAAGAGCGATGTAAAATCTGAATAAGAGTAATATGTTTTGTTAACTATAGGGAAGTAAAATCATAATAAGATTGATGTGTTTTGTGAACAAGAGTGAAGTGAAATCAGAATATGAGTGATGTGTTTTGTAAACAAGATAGAGGTAAAATCAGAATAAGAGTGATGTGAACAAGAGTGAAGTAAAATCATATTAAGAGTGATGTCTTTTGTGAACAAGAGTGAAGTAAAATCAGAATAAGAGTGATGAGTTTTGTGAACAAGAGTGAAGTAAAATCAGAATAAGAATGATGTGTTTTGTGAACAAGAGTGAAGTAAAATCAGAATAAGAGTGATGTGAACAAGAGTGAAGTAAAATCAGAGTAAGAGTGATGTGTTTTGTGAACAAGAGTGAAGTAAAATCAGAGTAAGAGTGATGTGTTTTGTGAACAAGAGTGAAGTAAAATCAGAATAAGAGTGATGAGTTTTGTGAACAAGAGTGAAGTAAAATCAGAATAAGAGTGATGTATTTTGTGAACAAGAGTGAAGTAAAATCAGAATAAGAGTGATGTGTTCTGTGAACAAGAGTGATGTAAAATCAGAATAATAGTGATGTATTTTGTAAACAAGAGTGAAGTAAAATCAAAATAAGAGTGATGTGTTTTGTAAACAAGAGTAAAGTAAAATCAGAATAAGAGTGATATGTTTTGTGAACAAGAGTGAAGTAAAATCAGAGTAAGAGTGATGTGTTTTGTGAACAAGAGTGAAGTAAAATCAGAATACGAGTGATGTGTTTAGTGAACAAGAGTGAAGTAAATTCAGAATAAGAGTGATGTGTTTTGTGAACAAGAGTGAAGTAAAAACATAATAAGAGTGGTGTGTTTTGTAAACAAGAGTGAAGTAAAATCAGAATAAGCGTGATATGTTTTGTAAACAAGAGTGAAGTAAAATCAGAATAACAGTGTTGTGTTTTATAAACAAGAGTGAAGTAAAATCAGAATAATAATGATTTGTTTTGTAAACAAGAGAGAAGTAAATTCAGAATAAGAGTGATGTGTTTTGTAAACAAGAGCGAAGTAAAAACAGAATAAGAGTGATGTGTTTTGTAAAGAAAAGCGAAGTAAAATCAGAATAAGAGTGATATGTTTTGTTAACTAGAGGGAAGTAAAATCAGAATAAGATTGATGTGTTTTGTGAACAAGAGTGAAGTGAAATCAGAATATGAGTGATGTGTTTTGTAAACAAGAGAGAGGTAAAATCAGAATAAGAGTGATGTGAACAAGAGTGAAGTAAAATCATAGTAAGAGTGATGTCTTTTGTGAACAAGAGTGAAGTAAAATCAGAATAAGATTGACGAGTTTTGTGAACAAGAGTGAAGTAAAATCAGAATAAGAATGATGTGTTTTGTGAACAAGAGTGAAGTAAAATCAGAATAAGAGTGATGTGAACAAGAGTGAAGTAAAATCAGAGTAAGAGTGATGTGTTTTGTGAACAAGAGTGAATTAAAATCAGAATAAGAGTGATGAGTTTTGTGAACAAGAGTGAAGTAAAATCAGAATAAGAGTGATGTGTTTTGTGAACAAGAGTGAAGTAAATTCAGAATAAGAGTGATGTGTTCTGTGAACAAGAGTGATGTAAAATCAGAATAATAGTGATGTATTTTGTAAACAAGAGTGAAGCAAAATCAAAATAAGAGTGATGTGTTTTGTAAACAAGAGTAAATTAAAATCAGAATAAGAGTGATATGTTTTGTGAACAAGAGTGAAGTAAAATCAGAGTAAGAGTGATGTGTTTTGTGAACAAGAGTGAAGTAAAATCAGAATACGAGTGATGTGTTTTGTGAACAAGAGTGAAGTAAATTCAGAATAAGAGTGATGTGTTTTGTAATCAACGGTGAAGTAAAATCATAATAAGAGTGATGTGTTTTGTAAACAAGAGTGAAGTAAAATCAGAATAAGAGTGATGTGTTTTGTAAACAAGAGTGAAGTAAAATAAGAATAAGAGTAATGTGTTTTGTAAACAAGAGTGAAGTAAAATCAGAATAAGAGTGATGTGTTTTGTAAAAAAGAGTGAAGAAAAATCAGAATAAGAGTGACGTATTTTGTAAACAAGGGTGAAGTAAAATTAGAATAAGAGTGATGTATTTTGTAAACAAGAGTGAAGTAAAATCAGAGTAAGAGTGATGTGTTTTGTGAACAAGAGTGAAGTAAAATAAGAATAAGAGTGATGTGTTTTATGAACAAGAGTGAAGTAAAATCAGAATAAGAGTGATGTGTTTTGTCAACAACAGTGAAGTAAAATTATAATAAGAGTGATGTGTTTTGTAAACAAAAGTGAAGTAAAATCATGCTAAGAGTGATGTGTTTTGTAAACAAGAGTGAAATAAAATCATGCTAAGAGTGATGTGTTTTGTAAACAAAGTGAATTAAAATCATGCTAAGAGTAATGTGTTTTGTAAACAAGAGTGTAGTAAAATCAAAATAAGAGTGATGTGTTTTGTAAACAAGAGTGAAATAAAATCAGAATAATAGTGATGTGTTTTGTAAACAAGGGTGAAGTAAAATCAGAGTAAGAGTATTGTGTTTTGTGAACAAGATTGAAATAAAATCAGAATAAGAGTGATGTGTTTTGTGAACAAGAGTGATGTAAAATCAGAATAATAGTGACGTGTTTTGTAAACAACAGTGAAGTAAAATCATAATAAGTGTGATGTGTTTTGTAAACAAGAGTGAAGTAAAATCAAAATAAGAGTGATGTGTTTTGTAAACAAGAGTGAAGTAAAATCAGAATAAGAGTGATATGTTTTGTGAACAAGAGTGAAGTAAAATATGAATAAGAGTGATGTGTTTTGTGAACAAGAGTGAAGTAAATTCAGAATAAGAGTGATGTGTTTTGTAAACAAGAGTTAAGTAAAATCAGAATAACAGTGTTGTGTTTTATAAACAAGAGTGAAGTAAAATCAGAATAATAATGATTTTTTTTTGTAAACAAGATAGAAGTAAAATCAGAATAAGAGTGATGTGTTTTGTAAACAAGAACGAAGTAAAAACAGAATAAGAGTGATGTGTTTTGTAAAGAAGAGCGAAGTAAAATCTGAATAAGAGTGATATGTTTTGTTAACTATAGGGAAGTAAAATCAGAATAAGATTGATGTGTTTTGTGAACAAGAGTGAAGTGAAATCAAAATATGAGTGTTGTGTTTTGTAAACAAGATAGAGGTAAAATCAGAATAAGAGTGATGTGAACAAGAGTGAAGTAAAATCATATTAAGAGTGATGTCTTTTGTGAACAAGAGTGAAGTAAAATCAGAATAAGATTGATGAGTTTTGTGAACAAGAGTGAAGTAAAATCAGAATAAGAATGATGTGAACAAGAGTGAAGTAAAATCAGAGTAAGAGTGATGTGTTTTGTGAACAAGAGTGAAGTAAAATCAGAATAAGAGTGATGAGTTTTGTGAACAAGAGTGAAGTAAAATCAGAATAAGAGTGATGTGTTTTGTGAACAAGAGTGAAGTAAAATCAGAATAAGAGTGATGTGTTCTGTGAACAAGAGTGATGTAAAATCAGAATAATAGTGATGTATTTTGTAAACAAGAGTGAAGTAAAATCAAAATAAGAGTGATGTGTTTTGTAAACAAGAGTAAAGTAAAATCAGAATAAGAGTGATATGTTTTGTGAACAAGAGTGAAGTAAAATCAGAGTAAGAGTGATGTGTTTTGTGAACAAGAGTGAAGTAAAATCAGAATAAGAGTGATATGTTTTGTGAACAAGAGTGAAGTAAAATATGAATAAGAGTGATGTGTTTTGTGAACAAGAGTGAAGTAAATTCAGAATAAGAGTGATGTGTTTTGTAAACAAGAGTTAAGTAAAATCAGAATAACAGTGTTGTGTTTTATAAACAAGAGTGAAGTAAAATCAGAATAATAATGATTTTTTTTGTAAACAAGATAGAAGTAAAATCAGAATAAGAGTGATGTGTTTTGTAAACAAGAACGAAGTAAAAACAGAATAAGAGTGATGTGTTTTGTAAAGAAGAGCGAAGTAAAATCTGAATAAGAGTGATATGTTTTGTTAACTATAGGGAAGTAAAATCAGAATAAGATTGATGTGTTTTGTGAACAAGAGTGAAGTGAAATCAAAATATGAGTGTTGTGTTTTGTAAACAAGATAGAGGTAAAATCAGAATAAGAGTGATGTGAACAAGAGTGAAGTAAAATCATATTAAGAGTGATGTCTTTTGTGAACAAGAGTGAAGTAAAATCAGAATAAGATTGATGAGTTTTGTGAACAAGAGTGAAGTAAAATCAGAATAAGAATGATGTGAACAAGAGTGAAGTAAAATCAGAGTAAGAGTGATGTGTTTTGTGAACAAGAGTGAAGTAAAATCAGAATAAGAGTGATGAGTTTTGTGAACAAGAGTGAAGTAAAATCAGAATAAGAGTGATGTGTTTTGTGAACAAGAGTGAAGTAAAATCAGAATAAGAGTGATGTGTTCTGTGAACAAGAGTGATGTAAAATCAGAATAATAGTGATGTATTTTGTAAACAAGAGTGAAGTAAAATCAAAATAAGAGTGATGTGTTTTGTAAACAAGAGTAAAGTAAAATCAGAATAAGAGTGATATGTTTTGTGAACAAGAGTGAAGTAAAATCAGAGTAAGAGTGATGTGTTTTGTGAACAAGAGTGAAGTAAAATCAGAATACGAGTGATGTGTTTTGTGAACAAGAGTGAAGTAAATTCAGAATACGAGTGATGTGTTTTGTGAACAGGAGTGAAGTAAAAAACATAATAAGAGTGGTGTGTTTTGTAAACAAGAGTGAAGTAAAATCAGAATAAGCGTGATATGTTTTGTAAACAAGAGTGAAGTAAAATCAGAATAACAGTGTTGTGTTTTATAAACAAGAGTGAAGTAAAATCAGAATAATAATGATTTGTTTTGTAAACAAGAGAGAAGTAAATTCAGAATAAGAGTGATGTGTTTTGTAAACAAGAGCGAAGTAAAAACAGAATAAGAGTGATGTGTTTTGTAAAGAAGAGCGAAGTAAAATCAGAATAAGAGTGATATGTTTTGTTAACTAGAGGGAAGTAAAATCAGAATAAGATTGATGTGTTTTGTGAACAAGAGTGAAGTGAAATCAGAATATGAGTGATGTGTTTTGTAAACAAGAGAGAGGTAAAATCAAAATAAGAGTGATGTGAACAAGAGTGAAGTAAAATCATAGTAAGAGTGATGTCTTTTGTGAACAAGAGTGAAGTAAAATCAGAATAAGATTGACGAGTTTTGTGAACAAGAGTGAAGTAAAATCAGAATAAGAATGATGTGTTTTGTGAACAAGAGTGAAGTAAAATCAGAATAAGAGTGATGTGAACAAGAGTGAAGTAAAATCAGAGTAAGAGTGATGTGTTTTGTGAACAAGAGTGAAGTAAAATCAGAATAAGAGTGATGAGTTTTGTGAACAAGAGTGAAGTAAAATCAGAATAAGAGTGATGTGTTTTGTGAACAAGAGTGAAGTAAAATCAGAATAAGAGTGATGTGTTCTGTGAACAAGAGTGATGTAAAATCAGAATAATAGTGATGTATTTTGTAAACAAGAGTGAAGCAAAATCAAAATAAGAGTGATGTGTTTTGTAAACAAGAGTAAATTAAAATCGGAATAAGAGTGATATGTTTTGTGAACAAGAGTGAAGTAAAATCAGAGTAAGAGTGATGTGTTTTGTGAACAAGAGTGAAGTAAAATCAGAATACGAGTGATGTGTTTTGTGAACAAGAGTGAAGTAAATTCAGAATAAGAGTGATGTGTTTTGTAATCAACGGTGAAGTAAAATCATAATAAGAGTGATGTGTTTTGTAAACAAGAGTGAAGTAAAATCAAAATAAGAGTGATGTGTTTTGTAAACAATAGTGAAGTAAAATCAGAGTAAGAGTGATGTGTTTTGTGAACAAGAGTGAAGTAAAATCAGAATAAGAGTGATGAGTTTTGTGAACAAGAGTGAAGTAAAATCAGAATAAGAGTGATGTGTTTTGTGAACAAGAGTGAAGTAAAATCAGAATAAGAGTGATGTGTTCTGTGAACAAGAGTGATGTAAAATCAGAATAATAGTGATGTATTTTGTAAACAAGAGTGAAGCAAAATCAAAATAAGAGTGATGTGTTTTGTAAACAAGAGTAAATTAAAATCAGAATAAGAGTGATATGTTTTGTGAACAAGAGTGAAGTAAAATCAGAGTAAGAGTGATGTGTTTTGTGAACAAGAGTGAAGTAAAATCAGAATACGAGTGATGTGTTTTGTGAACAAGAGTGAAGTAAATTCAGAATAAGAGTGATGTGTTTTGTAATCAACGGTGAAGTAAAATCATAATAAGAGTGATGTGTTTTGTAAACAAGAGTGAAGTAAAATCAGAATAAGAGTGATGTGTTTTGTAAACAAGAGTGAAGTAAAATAAGAATAAGAGTAATGTGTTTTGTAAACAAGAGTGAAGTAAAATCAGAATAAGAGTGATGTGTTTTGTAAAAAAGAGTGAAGAAAAATCAGAATAAGAGTGACGTATTTTGTAAACAAGGGTGAAGTAAAATTAGAATAAGAGTGATGTATTTTGTAAACAAGAGTGAAGTAAAATCAGAGTAAGAGTGATGTGTTTTGTGAACAAGAGTGAAGTAAAATAAGAATAAGAGTGATGTGTTTTATGAACAAGAGTGAAGTAAAATCAGAATAAGAGTGATGAGTTTTGTGAACAAGAGTGAAGTAAAATCAGAATAAGAGTGATGTGTTTTGTGAACAAGAGTGAAGTAAAATCAGAATAAGAGTGATGTGTTCTGTGAACAAGAGTGATGTAAAATCAGAATAATAGTGATGTATTTTGTAAACAAGAGTGAAGCAAAATCAAAATAAGAGTGATGTGTTTTGTAAACAAGAGTAAATTAAAATCAGAATAAGAGTGATATGTTTTGTGAACAAGAGTGAAGTAAAATCAGAGTAAGAGTGATGTGTTTTGTGAACAAGAGTGAAGTAAAATCAGAATACGAGTGATGTGTTTTGTGAACAAGAGTGAAGTAAATTCAGAATAAGAGCGATGTGTTTTGTAATCAACGGTGAAGTAAAATCATAATAAGAGTGATGTGTTTTGTAAACAAGAGTGAAGTAAAATCAGAATAAGAGTGATGTGTTTTGTAAACAAGAGTGAAGTAAAATAAGAATAAGAGTAATGTGTTTTGTAAACAAGAGTGAAGTAAAATCAGAATAAGAGTGATGTGTTTTGTAAAAAAGAGTGAAGAAAAATCAGAATAAGAGTGACGTATTTTGTAAACAAGGGTGAAGTAAAATTAGAATAAGAGTGATGTATTTTGTAAACAAGAGTGAAGTAAAATCAGAGTAAGAGTGATGTGTTTTGTGAACAAGAGTGAAGTAAAATAAGAATAAGAGTGATGTGTTTTATGAACAAGAGTGAAGTAAAATCAGAATAAGAGTGATGTGTTTTGTCAACAACAGTGAAGTAAAATTATAATAAGAGTGATGTGTTTTGTAAACAAAAGTGAAGTAAAATCATGCTAAGAGTGATGTGTTTTGTAAACAAGAGTGAAATAAAATCATGCTAAGAGTGATGTGTTTTGTAAACAAAGTGAATTAAAATCATGCTAAGAGTAATGTGTTTTGTAAACAAGAGTGAAGTAAAATCAAAATAAGAGTGATGTGTTTTGTAAACAAGAGTGAAATAAAATCAGAATAATAGTGATGTGTTTTGTAAACAAGGGTGAAGTAAAATCAGAGTAAGAGTATTGTGTTTTGTGAACAAGATTGAAATAAAATCAGAATAAGAGTGATGTGTTTTGTGAACAAGAGTGATGTAAAATCAGAATAATAGTGACGTGTTTTGTAAACAACAGTGAAGTAAAATCATAATAAGTGTGATGTGTTTTGTAAACAAGAGTGAAGTAAAATCAAAATAAGAGTGATGTGTTTTGTAAACAAGAGTGAAGTAAAATCAGAATAAGAGTGATATGTTTTGTGAACAAGAGTGAAGTAAAATATGAATAAGAGTGATGTGTTTTGTGAACAAGAGTGAAGTAAATTCAGAATAAGAGTGATGTGTTTTGTAAACAAGAGTGAAGTAAAATCAGAATAACAGTGTTGTGTTTTATAAACAAGAGTGAAGTAAAATCAGAATAATAATGATTTTTTTTTGTAAACAAGATAGAAGTAAAATCAGAATAAGAGTGATGTGTTTTGTAAACAAGAACGAAGTAAAAACAGAATAAGAGTGATGTGTTTTGTAAAGAAGAGCGAAGTAAAATCTGAATAAGAGTGATATGTTTTGTTAACTATAGGGAAGCAAAATCAGAATAAGATTGATGTGTTTTGTGAACAAGAGTGAAGTGAAATCAGAATATGAGTGTTGTGTTTTGTAAACAAGATAGAGGTAAAATCAGAATAAGAGTGATGTGAACAAGAGTGAAGTAAAATCATATTAAGAGTGATGTCTTTTGTGAACAAGAGTGAAGTAAAATCAGAATAAGATTGATGAGTTTTGTGAACAAGAGTGAAGTAAAATCAGAATAAGAATGATGTGAACAAGAGTGAAGTAAAATCAGAGTAAGAGTGATGTGTTTTGTGAACAAGAGTGAAGTAAAATCAGAATAAGAGTGATGAGTTTTGTGAACAAGAGTGAAGTAAAATCAGAATAAGAGTGATGTGTTTTGTGAACAAGAGTGAAGTAAAATCAGAATAAGAGTGATGTGTTCTGTGAACAAGAGTGATGTAAAATCAGAATAATAGTGATGTATTTTGTAAACAAGAGTGAAGTAAAATCAAAATAAGAGTGATGTGTTTTGTAAACAAGAGTAAAGTAAAATCAGAATAAGAGTGATATGTTTTGTGAACAAGAGTGAAGTAAAATCAGAATACGAGTGATGTGTTTTGTGAACAAGAGTGAAGTAAATTCAGAATAAGAGTGATGTGTTTTGTGAACAAGAGTGAAGTAAAAACATAATAAGAGTGGTGTGTTTTGTAAACAACAGTGAAGTAAAATCAGAATAAGCGTGATATGTTTTGTAAACAAGAGTGAAGTAAAATCAGAATAACAGTGTTGTGTTTTATAAACAAGAGTGAAGTAAAATCAGAATAATAATGATTTGTTTTGTAAACAAGAGAGAAGTAAATTCAGAATAAGAGTGATGTGTTTTGTAAACAAGAGCGAAGTAAAAACAGAATAAGAGTGATGTGTTTTGTAAAGAAGAGCGAAGTAAAATCAGAATAAGAGTGATATGTTATGTTAACTAGAGGGAAGTAAAATCAGAATAAGATTGATGTGTTTTGTGGACAAGAGTGAAGTGAAATCAGAATATGAGTGATGTGTTTTGTAAACAAGAGAGAGGTAAAATCAGAATAAGAGTGATGTGAACAAGAGTGAAGTAAAATCATAGTAAGAGTGATGTCTTTTGTGAACAAGAGTGAAGTAAAATCAGAATAAGATTGATGAGTTTTGTGAACAAGAGTGAAGTAAAATCAGAATAAGAATGATGTGTTTTGTGAACAAGAGTGAAGTAAAATCAGAATAAGAGTGATGTGTTTTGTAAACAAGAGTGAAGTAAAATCAGAATAAGATTGATGTGAACAAGAGTGAAGTAAAATCAGAAAAAGAGTGATGTGTTTTGTGAACAAGAGTGAAGTAAAATCAGAATAAGAGTGATGAGTTTTGTGAACAAGAGTGAAGTAAAATCAGAATAAGAGTGATGTGTTTTGTGAACAAGAGTGAAGTAAAATCAGAATAAGAGTGATGTGTTCTGTGAACAAGAGTGATGTAAAATCAGAATAATAGTGATGTATTTTGTAAACAAGAGTGAAGTAAAATCAAAATAAGAGTGATGTGTTTTGTAAACAAGAGTAAAGTAAAATCAGAATAAGAGTGATATGTTTTGTGAACAAGAGTGAAGTAAAATCAGAATACGAGTGATGTGTTTTGTGAACAAGAGTGAAGTAAATTCAGAATAAGAGTGATGTGTTTTGTGAACAAGAGTGAAGTAAAAACATAATAAGAGTGGTGTGTTTTGTAAACAACAGTGAAGTAAAATCAGAATAAGCGTGATATGTTTTGTAAACAAGAGTGAAGTAAAATCAGAATAACAGTGTTGTGTTTTATAAACAAGAGTGAAGTAAAATCAGAATAAGATTGATGAGTTTTGTGAACAAGAGTGAAGTAAAATCAGAATAAGAATGATGTGTTTTGTGAACAAGAGTGAAGTAAAATCAGAATAAGAGTGATGTGTTTTGTAAACAAGAGTGAAGTAAAATCAGAATAAGATTGATGTGAACAAGAGTGAAGTAAAATCAGAAAAAGAGTGATGTGTTTTGTGAACAAGAGTGAAGTAAAATCAGAATAAGAGTGATGAGTTTTGTGAACAAGAGTGAAGTAAAATCAGAATAAGAGTGATGTGTTTTGTGAACAAGAGTGAAGTAAAATCAGAATAAGAGTGATGTGTTCTGTGAACAAGAGTGATGTAAAATCAGAATAATAGTGATGTATTTTGTAAACAAGAGTGAAGTAAAATCAAAATAAGAGTGATGGGTTTTGTAAACAAGAGTAAAGTAAAATCAGAATAAGAGTGATATGTTTTGTGAACAAGAGTGAAGTAAAATCAGAATACGAGTGATGTGTTTTGTGAACAAGAGTGAAGTAAATTCAGAATAAGAGTGATGTGTTTTGTGAACAAGAGTGAAGTAAAAACATAATAAGAGTGGTGTGTTTTGTAAACAACAGTGAAGTAAAATCAGAATAAGCGTGATATGTTTTGTAAACAAGAGTGAAGTAAAATCAGAATAACAGTGTTGTGTTTTATAAACAAGAGTGAAGTAAAATCAGAATAATAATGATTTGTTTTGTAAACAAGAGAGAAGTAAATTCAGAATAAGAGTGATGTGTTTTGTAAACAAGGGCGAAGTAAAAACAGAATAAGAGTGATGTGTTTTGTAAAGAAGAGCGAAGTAAAATCAGAATAAGAGTGATATGTTATGTTAACTAGAGGGAAGTAAAATCAGAATAAGATTGATGTGTTTTGTGGACAAGAGTGAAGTGAAATCAGAATATGAGTGATGTGTTTTGTAAACAAGAGAGAGGTAAAATCAGAATAAGAGTGATGTGAACAAGAGTGAAGTAAAATCATAGTAAGAGTGATGTCTTTTGTGAACAAGAGTGAAGTAAAATCAGAATAAGATTGATGAGTTTTGTGAACAAGAGTGAAGTAAAATCAGAATAAGAATGATGTGTTTTGTGAACAAGAGTGAAGTAAAATCAGAATATGAGTGATGTGTTTTGTAAACAAGAGAGAGGTAAAATCAAAATAAGAGTGAAGTAAAATCATAGTAAGAGTGATGTCTTTTGTGAACAAGAGTGAAGTAAAATCAGAATAAGATTGATGAGTTTTGTGAACAAGAGTGAAGTAAAATCAGAATAAGAATGATGTGTTTTGTGAACAAGAGTGAAGTAAAATCAGAATAAGAGTGATGTGAACAAGAGTGAAGTAAAATCATAGTAAGAGTGATGTCTTTTGTGAACAAGAGTGAAGTAAAATCATAGTAAGAGTGATGTCTTTTGTGAACAAGAGTGAAGTAAAATCAGAATAAGAGTGATGTGTTTTGTGAACAAGAGTGAATCAGAATAAGAGTGATGTGTTCTGTGAACAAGAGTGATGTAAAATCAGAATAATAGTGATGTATTTTGTAAACAAGAGTGAAGTAAAATCAAAATAAGAGTGATGTGTTTTGTAAACAAGAGTAAAGTAAAATCAGAATAAGAGTGATATGTTTTGTGAACAAGAGTGAAGTAAAATCAGAGTAAGAGTGATGAGTTTTGTGAACAAGAGTGAAGTAAAATCAGAATACGAGTGATGTGTTTTGTGAACAAGAGTGAAGTAAAAACATAATAAGAGTGGTGTGTTTTGTAAACAAGAGTGAAGTAAAATCAGAATAAGCGTGATATGTTTTGTAAACAAGAGTGAAGTAAAATCAGAATAACAGTGTTGTGTTTTATAAACAAGAGTGCAGTAAAATCAGAATAATAATGATTTGTTTTGTAAACAAGAGAGAGGTAAATTCAGAATAAGAGTGATGTGTTTTGTAAACAAGAGCGAAGTAAAAACAGAATAAGAGTGATGTGTTTTGTAAAGAAGAGCGAAGTAAAATCAGAATAAGAGTGATATGTTATGTTAACTAGAGGGAAGTAAAATCAGAATAAGATTGATGTGTTTTCTGGACAAGAGTGAAGTGAAATCAGAATATGAGTGATGTGTTTTGTAAACAAGAGAGAGGTAAAATCAGAATAAGAGTGATGTGAACAAGAGTGAAGTAAAATCATAGTAAGAGTGATGTCTTTTGTGAACAAGAGTGAAGTAAAATCAGAATAAGATTGATGAGTTTTGTGAACAAGAGTGAAGTAAAATCAGAATAAGAATGATGTGTTTTGTGAACAAGAGTGAAGTAAAATCAGAATAAGAGTGATGTGAACAAGAGTGAAGTAAAATCAGAGTAAGAGTGATGTGTTTTGTGAACAAGAGTGAAGTAAAATCAGAATAAGAGTGATGAGTTTTGGAAACAAGAGTGAAGTAAAATCAGAATAAGAGTGATGTGTTTTGTGAACAAGAGTGAAGTAAAATCAGAACAAGAGTGATGTAAAATCATAATAATAGTGATATATTTTGTAAACAAGAGTGAAGTAAAATCAAAATAAGAGTGATGTGTTTTGTAAACTAGAGTGAAGTAAAATCAGAATAAGAGTGATATGTTTTGTGAACAAGAGTGAAGTAAAATCAGAGTAAGAGTGATGTGTTTTGTGAACAAGAGTGAAGTAAAATCAGAATACGAGTGATGTGTTTGTGAACAAGAGTGAAGTAAATTCAGAATAAGAGTGATGTGTTTTGTGAACAAGAGTGAAGTAAAAACATAATAAGAGTGGTGTGTTTTGTAAACAAGAGTGAAGTAAAATCAGAATAACAGTGTTGTGTTTTATAAACAAGAGTGAAGTAAAATCAGAATAATAATGATTTGTTTTGTAAACAAGAGAGAAGTAAAATCAGAATAAGAGTGATGTGTTTTGTAAACAAGAGCGAAGTAAAAACAGAATAAGAGTGATGCGTTTTGTGAACAAGAGTGAAGTAAAATCAGAATAAGAGTGATGTGTTTTGTGAACAAGAGTGATGTAAAATCATAATAATAGTGATATATTTTGTAAACAAGAGTGAAGTAAAATCAAAATAAGAGTGATGTGTTTTGTAAACTAGAGTGAAGTAAAATCAGAATAAGAGTGATATGTTTTGTGAACAAGAGTGAAGTAAAATCAGAGTAAGAGTGATGTGTTTTGTGAACAAGAGTGAAGTAAAATCAGAATACGAGTGATGTGTTTTGTGAACAAGAGTGAAGTAAATTCAGAATAAGAGTGATGTGTTTTGTGAACAAGAGTGAAGTAAAAACATAATAAGAGTGGTGTGTTTTGTAAACAAGAGTGAAGTAAAATCAGAATAAGCGTGATATGTTTTGTAAACAAGAGTGAAGTAAAATCAGAATAACAGTGTTGTGTTTTATAAACAAGAGTGAAGTAAAATCAGAATAATAATGATTTGTTTTGTAAACAAGAGAGAAGTAAAATCAGAATAAGAGTGATGTGTTTTGTAAACAAGAGCGAAGTAAAAACAGAATAAGAGTGATGTGTTTTGTAAAGAAGAGCGAAGTAAAATCAGAATAAGAGTGATATGTTTTGTTAACTAGAGGGAAGTAAAATCAGAATAAGATTGATGTGTTTTGTGAACAAGAGTGAAGTGAAATCAGAATATGAGTGATGTGTTTTGTAAACAAGAGAGAGGTAAAATCAGAATAAGAGTGATGTGAACAAGAGTGAAGTAAAATCATAGTAAGAGTGATGTCTTTTGTGAACAAGAGTGAAGTAAAATCAGAATAAGATTGATGAGTTTTGTGAACAAGAGTGAAGTAATATCTTAATTAGCTAATTTTCTCTCCCTCTCCCTCTCTCTTTTTTTCGAAACCTTCTCTCCCTCTCCCCACTATTTTCTCAACCTCCCCACTCCTCACAACCGATCCAAAATAGAAAACTATCTACTCTCTCAATCTCTCCCTCTCACCATCGCTCGTTCTCTCTTCTCTCTCGCAATTGTTCTCAACACCGGTAAGGTTTCTCTCTTTCTCCCTCTCGGTTCTCTTTTTCCACTCACTCCCTCTCATCGATTTCTTGGATTCGTCAAGGTGTTACTCTCTCTCGTACCGAATTGGAGTCGGAGTAGGGAAGGCTTTCGAACTACATTTGAACTCTCCGGGAAAGGTAACCCAAGACCCTAACTCATGCCAATTTCGAAAACACATGCATTTAGGACGAATTTGGAATGTTTTAGATGCTGAATAGGTTTTGTGGCTTTGTGTTTGTGTTGAGGATGTTTTTGGTAGTGACTGACAGTGGGTTCCGACCCCTTTTTGACTGATCAAACGATCTCCTTTTGGTACGAAATTTTAACTGTATAAACTTGGGTGTGTCTTCTGTGTGGTGTGTAAATTTCAGCTTCATTGGATGTCGGATGATTTTATAATGATTTTTGTAAGTAAACTGCGCAGTTCTGCGAGATGTACGTTTCTGGGTGATGTGTTTTTGTGCAATGGGTGTGAATCTGGGTGTTTTGATATTGTGATGTATGTGGGTGTGATTGGCCAGGGGATGGCTCGGAGGAATTAGCGTTTGGTTCGGGTGGTTTGTGTGTGTTGGCCGAGAGACTTAGGGTTTGGCCTAGGGTGGTGTAGTGGAGAGTTTTGGAGGTTTGATCTCATGTTTTCGGGTGTGTTTTGGGATGTAGAATGTGTGGTGTGAGTGTCGTATAAGGTTTGAGAATCGTTGGTTGGGGGAAAACTGGTGTGCACTTGATCGGGCCAGCGGCCGAGACGCCGAGCCAGATGCCGAGCCAGATGCCGAGACAGGTGCCGAGCCAGTGCCGAGAGAGGTGCCGAGACAGGTGCCGAGCCAGGGCCGAGCCAGACGCCGAGACATGTGCCGAGCCAGGCGGCCGAGACGGTCGGCCGAGGTGCCGAGCCAGGCGGCTGAGACGGTCGGCCGAGGTGCCGAGCCAGGCGGCCGAGACGGTCGGCCGAGGTGCCTAGCCAGGCGGCCGAGACGGTCGGCCGAGGTGCCGAGCCAGGCCGAGACACCGAGCCTTTTCCGAACTTTTTCCGAGCCAAGTGAGCCGTTTGCACAAGGAGGGTATACCGGGAGTACGAGTGTTTCGGGTGTGTGTCGTGTGCGCGTCGTGGGTGCGTGGTATGCGTGTCGGGTGCGTGCGTGGTGTGTTTCGGACGTGTGATTTTGTGTGATTGACTTATAAGATGTTGTTAAGTGTGTGTACATGTAACGTGCTAGATGTTGAAGTCATCCACGTAGGAATCATGCATTGTCGTTTAAACCTCGTCTTTCCTGACTCTAATCATGACATTTATTTATCTTTCAAAAGGGTGATCTGTTACGAGGAAATTGTGGTTGAAGAAGGGAACTATTTAAAAGCTAAGCAATTGAGGTGGGCTTTTCTACCCTACTATTTTGTGGGTTATCTTTAATACGGACTCTGTTCCGGAAATGTTTATGGAGGTGAACTGTTTGTCTTGCCAACCGTTTTGCTTTGAAACCTATCTGAAGTGGTTTACCACATATGTTTAATCGAATTTGGGTCTGTAGGGCTGCGAACCCTCAGGCTAGTGTACACGAGACCGGGAGCCATCTGAGAGCAAGTTGGCCGGTCTAGTTGACCTGGGGTGTGGCCACGCCCCTTGTCACCCGTTGGATCAGATAGTGTATGATGGTGGGAATAAGGGTGGCAATATCTGAAAATGACTGCGCAGTCGAATTTATGAAATATGTTTTAGTGTACTTGGGTTATTTTCCTTACACTTAAAACCCCAAGGTTACACTGTTATGGCATGACAAACTATGATTTTGGCGTGTGTCCACTGAGTGAAATAGGTACTCAGCCCTGCATGTTGTTTTCTTAATGTGCAGGTTGAGCGACGATGGGGATGACGGATGTTGAGCAATTAAAGCCAAAATTGTGTTTTTACTTTGCCTTTTGGATGGTGTCGTGTCGTCATACCCGGCATTATCTATCTCTTGGTCTTTTCCGCTGCTTTGTAATCCGATACAATGTTTTTATTTAAACTCTGATTACTTTAACTTTAGTAATGTCGTCACAGTACAATGTTTTGAAGTGAACTTCCTTTTATTAAATGTCCACCGTACTTCCTATCCTTAGGAAATGCGGGCGTGACAGAGTGGTATCAGAGCCAAGTTTTCTTTCTGCTCTGGATCCAAGAGTCTTTTTCTGTCTTGAGTAAGTTTTCAAAAGTGTCATTGGCTCAACATCCGACTCGTCGCACTCAACCTGAGATGAGGTAATGAAAAATTGGGGATTTTTGGAAAGTTTAAGTAAATATTGATGTATGTAGAAGGGTACAAAGTGATGTGAAAATTTGGAAATTATTTGTGTTATGAACTGTTATTGTGTGTTATGAACTGTTATTGTGTGTCGAATTTATATGAAAGCATGTGACTGATGTGTGATGATATTGTAACGCCCGACTTTTCCCTTTCCTTTAAGTTGTTTTTAGATTACTGTCGAATTTTTTTTTAGCCAACTATCGTTCCGTTTTATTTTGAGAGCCTATGGAATTTTTTTTTTTTTTAAGAAACTGAAATATTAAATAAAGATTCTATAGAGATTATCCTCCTCCGTGATCTGCAAATAAATAACAAATAAATTCTAAGTTGATCCCAAAAAAAAGATTGATTCGAAAATCACACCTCCTCAGCCCACGTTAGAAAAACCGCTCCTCTCTTCCATGAATCTCTCCCATATCTATCAACCACCTCCTCTCTATAATATTCCCTTCACAAATCAGTTTCCTCATTCTATAAAAAAATCTGAAAAAAATAGAGAGAAACCGAGACTCCAGTTTGATATGTGGTTGTCTATCCAACAAAGGTAATTTCTTCACAATCCCATGAATACGAACCTCCATATTTTAATTCCATGATACCAATTCTTGAAATCACAGTTGAGAAGAAATAGTTCGAGTAAGAGAGCCGAGAGTCCCCAAATTGTTTTCCTGCAACTCTTTGCAACAAAGGTATACACTTCTTCCACCCCATTCCTATTCCATTCTTGTGCATATCATGAAATCTGAAATAAATCTCTAATCGAGTAAATCAAAGCAACCAAATTAAGAACCGGACATAAATAAATCAAGAACGAACCTTTAATTGGGAAACGGGGCTAATCGGGGAGGACCGAGGCCGCCCAGTGGGCCGACGAAGGAAGTAGCGGCAGTGACCGGTCGATTGGTGCAGTGCGACGGCGATCCGCAGCAGGAAAATTGGAAATCTCGTTTTAGATGTGGTGAGAGAGAGAAGGGTCGGCGAGAGCTTGAGGGCGACGGAGCTTTTATTTCCTATTCATTTTGTCTATATGTTTAAGCTTAACTTGGGAAAGAAATGAGAGAGGATTTGGGGATTCTTGAAAAATCTTGGCGTATTCTGTTTTGAGAAAGGAGGGGGAGAGAATACACGATGAATTGGGAATGGGAGTAATGGATTCCTAAATTGTTTTATTCTTTTAATATTCCTTTTTTTTTTACTTTACAAAGTGGTTTGTGATGAATCATGGTGTACGTGTGTTTAAAGGTGGGAGTATAAAGTTCTTTTATTTCTTTTTGGGTCAACACTTTAATTGTTTTGGGCATGAGTTGTTGTGGGTCACTTTTAATTCTTGGGCCAAATTAATTAAATCCTTGGGCCGATAAATTAGTTGTGGGGAATTATTTAATTAATTTCCGGATAATGTGAAGGTTGAATAATTTATCCCAAGTCCGAAATAAATATATTTTCGAGGAGAAATAATTTCGATGATTTATTTATGCGCTTAAATAATTTTGAGATTTTAATTCGATATCGTGGAGGGAAATACGAGGAGCCAACGGAGGAACTTTAGGCGGCCGCTGAATAATCGAAAACCGAGAAACGAGATAAACGATTTTAATTAGGGTGCATGCATCTTATTTATTTACTTGATTCATTGTGTTAATTTATGTGTTATTTAAATGCTAAAGGTGATTCCTTGCAAGCGAGACGTGATATCAAGGGAAAGAAAATAATTTCGGATTAAGAACTTGAGGTGGGCTTTCTTTTTAAATAAGGGCAATGCCCTAAGTATATTTTTATGTGAAAATGATATGAATATTTGTCATGCCGTGTTTTGTTTTATCTATGGAACCTATCTGATGTGGCGTTTGCCATCAATGGATAATCGAATTCGGGTCTGTCTAGGGAGTGAGTCCCTATTCAGGCTAGTGTACACCTATGGAGATCGTGAGCCGTCTTTTGGGTCGGCCGGTCTAGTGACATGGAATGTGGCCACATTCCTTGTCATCAATGGATCAGATATGGTAGACATCTATGGGAAAATGACTGCGCGGTCACGAGTTTTTACGATGGAAATGATTTTAGTGTCTTGGGCGATTTCTAAAGTTAAAACCCCAAGGTCACTCAATGGTGGCATGATAAATACTTTTTATAAAATGTTTTCGGCATAAGTCCACTGAGTGCATCAAGTACTCAGCCCTGCTTTTCTTTTTTTAAAAAAATTGCAGGTTGAGCGTGACGGGCGATGTGGGTGTTGAGCAAGACCGTTGAAGAAATTAAGTGTTTAGAATGTGTCATGTCTTCACACGTGGCATATTCCTTCTCTCAAATGCTTCCGCTAAGTAGTTGTCATTCTTTTGAGTTCTTTTATCGTTGAGATAATATTCCTTTTTTAAGTTGTTGATTGTTGAGATACTCTGATTTTATTCGAGGCTATTCCCATTTGTTTCGAGCTATG
Organism: Salvia splendens; assembly: GCF_004379255.2. NCBI lineage: Eukaryota > Viridiplantae > Streptophyta > Magnoliopsida > Lamiales > Lamiaceae > Salvia > Salvia splendens. The sequence continues at coordinate 28,067 of NW_024598815.1, forward strand.
GTCGATTTGTGTTGTTTTCCCCTTTCTTCCCCGCTTCTTTAACCCTCCCCTAGTCGCGATCAACCGTGTTTTCTATCCTTAGAAAATGCGGGCGTGACAGATATGATGACGTGAATGTTGAGGTGAGCTTGTTATGTGAGAATGTGTTGGCCTTTTGAATGATTGATTTTAGACGTAAGAGGTTTTCACTAGTGCTTCTTGGACCAATAGTAGATAAGAATTTTTGGCTTTTGAACACCAACGGGTTGGAGTTAGAGTAGCGATACATCTGCTTTTGCACATCTTTCTCTTCTTCGGTTATGCCTCTGTATTTATACGCGAGGCGATTGTTTTTTTAGATGGCACGTATGATCCGAACCCCGCGACGGAGTGATCGTGATAGACTTAGGGCACAAAGGGTGCTCAGAGAGTATAGAGTGTATCGGAAGAAGGATCACATACCGTTGATCGAGTTCGTAGCACACTTCGACACCCTCTGGAGGGCAGCTCAGGAGTTCGGAGTGACAGAGCATGACGGCATTGAGAAGCTAATAGAATTGCTCCCTGACAGCTGGAAGGAGTGGGCTGAAAGAACGGCGAGGAGGTACACGTGGCGTGAGCCCGTTACCGATGACATGGTGGGCGACATGGCTGGCTTTCGGAAGGCCGTGTATTGTGCACTGGTAGACTCTCGCGAGGAGCAGCCCCCACAGGATGTGCAAGAGAGGATCGTGTATCAGGACAAGTACGTGAGCATGTACGAGGGTGAGCAAGGGTTTGAAGATGACTATGAGGAGGAACCCGAGGTGGCTCCGCAAGGGAATTCCGAGGAGGACGATGACGAAGATCCGGAGGAAGGGCCTATGGATGAAGATGATCGAGTCGTAGTCTAGAAATAAAATAGTTCGATGTCTTTTTAGTTTTTACTTTTAGTGTGAACTGCTCTTGTGAAACAACGTTTAACCTTCTTTCTTTTAATGAGGATTTGGATTTGATTTATATCCTATGTGTTGTATCTTGAACCACACGAAGTTTTTCTTTTTGAGAAATTTTTGAGAAGGTGGTAATTGTGGATGATATTTGTAGTAACACTTTATGGATATTGAATCAGAATGCCGCCAAGACGTGGACGCCACCCACGACAAGGACCCAACGCTGAGGCACCACCTCCACCACCGCCTCCACAACCACCTCCACCCCCGCCTCAGCAGGAAAGATTCATAGTGACGTTCTCCAGGCAGAACCCCCCTAAATTCGATGGACAAGGAGATCCATCAAAAGCTGAGGAGTGGATACGCGGCCTCGAGCGTATTTTCAGGGTCATGGAGTGTACAGATAGGGAGCGCATTGCTTGCGCCACCTTTCAACTATCAGGTGCTGCCGATTACTGGTGGGAGACTCGGCAAAGAACTATGAATCCTGCACGCCTGGAAGCGCTATCATGGGAGGAGTTTAAAGTGGAGATTGATAACAAATATGTCCCAAAGACGTACAGACGGGCCAAGGTGGTAGAATTCCACACGCTGAGCCAAGGCCGAATGACTGTAACCGAGTACGACCGAGCCCTCGCGCAGATGGCACGATATGCGCCTGAGTGGATGGACACCGACGAGAAATAGGCGGTGAAGTTCCGGGCCGGGCTCAGAGATGAGATAAAGGCCGCATTGGCTAGCCGAGGAGAACTCTCCTACTCGGAGATCTTGACTTGTGCACTGGACGTGGAAGATGCACTCCCTAAACCAAGAGTAGTGGCGACCACAAACGCGACACCCCTACAAGCTCAGTCAGGTCATCAAGAGAAGAGGAGGTGGGATGGTGATCAAACTCAGTATGGTGGCAAGAGGCCACAACACATGAGGAACCCACCCTACAATGGCGGGAGACAGAATACCCATCACCCGGGGGCAAACTTTCCGCCGAGGAACCCTCAATGTGGAAGGTGTTTCAAGTACCACACCGGAGAGTGTCGAGACCCCAGGTGCTTCAGCTGTGATGGAAGTGGCCATTACTTCCGAAGTTGCCCAAATAAGAACATGGGAACGGGGACGAGACAGAACCAGTTAGGCTTCCGTCCACAATCCCAGGCACTACCTGCACCTCAACCGCAACAACGCCGCCAAGGACTGCCGTCGCAAGCAAGGGCCTACGCCTTGAAGGGGAAGCAGCCGGCAAACGGGAAAGAAACCTTTGGACAAGGAAACTTGGCAGGTATGGGCACACTTCTCAACATGCCTATAGTTGTCTTGTTTGATACGGGTGCATCGCATTCCTTTATATCAACTTCTTGTGTGGATACTTTAGGATTACCTACTATTAAGACCGAACCCACTATGAGTGTGACCTCACCTGTAGGCGGGACTATAGATATATCCCGATCTTGTGCGAGTGTGAACTTTGGAATAGGTGAACTCAGTTTATTGGCTCTTAATTTGCAAGTAATGACGATGGGGAGTGTAGACATAATCGTGGGTATGGATTGGTTAGCGGAGAACCACGTTACCCTTCATTGTAGAGAAAGGGAAATTTCGTTTGAAACCCCAGGAAAAGAGCCGACGAAGTTTTACGGAATCTCAATGAGCCGACGCAAGTCCATTGTCTCCGCGCTGCAAGCCACTACAATGATGAGGAAGGGATGTCCAGCGTACCTTGTTTATTTGAAGGGGGAGGAGAAGAAAGACAGGAAGATAGAAGATGTGGCGATAGTGAGTGAATATCCCGATGCTTTGCCGGGACCCCCACCCGACAGGCAGGTAGAATTCACGATCGATCTGGAGCCCGGATCGGCACCAATATCCAAAGCACCTTATAGGATGGCGCCAAAGGAGTTGGAGGAGCTTAAGGTGCAACTACAAGAGCTACTGGAATTGGGATTCATTAGACCTAGCGTGTCGCCATGGGGAGCACCAGTGTTGTTTGTAAAGAAGAAGGATGGAACGATGAGGATGTGCATCGACTATCGAGAGCTAAACAAACTGACGCTGAAGAACAAGTATCCACTACCAAGGATAGACGACTTGTTTGACCAACTTCGAGGGGCAGGAGTCTTCTCTAAGATGGATTTGAGGTCTGGGTACCATCAGCTGAGGGTTCGGCGAGAAGATGTACCCAAGACGGCTTTTCGAACAAGGTATGGTCATTATGAGTTCGTTGTGATGCCTTTTGGACTGACGAACGCCCCGGCAGTGTTCATGGACCTTATGAATCGCGTGTTCCATCCATATTTGGATCGGTTTGTCCTAGTTTTCATCGATGATGTGCTCGTTTACTCGAAGAACGTGGAGGAGCACAAAGAGCACTTGAGAACCGTCCTAGCAACTCTAAGGGACGAGAAACTATATGCCAAGTTCAGTAAATGCGAGTTTTGGCTCAAGGAAGTGAATTTTCTTGGACATATAGTAACCTCAGATGGAATCCGCGTAGACCCGGCCAAGGTAGAAGCGGTGCAGGAATGGAAGTCGCCTTCTACACAAAATGAAATTCGAAGCTTCTTAGGACTGGCGGGCTATTATCGAAGATTCATTGAGGGATTCTCGAAGATAGCAAGGCCAATGACACAACAACTGAAAAAGGGAGTCAAGATGATTTGGACACCAGAATGTGAGGCGAGCTTTCAGTTGTTGAAGGAGAAATTGACCACCGCACCAATTCTAGCTGTGCCGGAGTCAGGGACTGACTATGCGGTGTATACGGATGCGTCGAAGGTGGGACTTGGATGTGTGCTTATGCAGAAGGGGAAAGTGATTGCATATGCATCGAGACAATTGAAGCCCCATGAGCTGAACTATCCGACACATGACTTAGAACTGGCAGCCGTGGTACATGCACTGAAGATCTGGAGACATCATCTCTATGGAGTCCGTTGTGAGATATACACGGACCATAAGAGTCTAAAGTACTTCTTTGAGCAAAAGGAGTTGAACATGCGCCAGCGTAGGTGGCTCGAGTTGGTGAAGGACTACGATTGTGGTATAAATTACCATCCGGGAAAAGCAAACGTAGTGGCCGATGCTCTTAGTAGGAAGTCTCAATCTCAGCTGGCCACCTTTCTTACTATCGAGGAGAGTTTAATCCAAGAGTTCAGTAAGATGCGGTTGGAAGTAGTGAGAATGCCCGAGACTGTGGAAGGAATAATAGCCACGTTGGTGATGGAACCCGGCTTAAGAGCCAGAATTGTGGAAGCTCAACGGCGAGATACGTTACTAGAAAAGATTCGCTCAGAAGTGAGGGCGGGTGAACCCGGAAACTTTCACGAGGCAGCGGATAATTGTCTCACATACAAGGGAAGGTTGTGTGTGCCTAAGGATGAAGGCCTGAGGATCGAAATCATGAGAGAAGCACATGAAACCCCATACGCTGCACACCCAGGAAGCACCAAGATGTATCAAGACTTGAAGAGGCAATTTTGGTGGAACGGTATGAAAAAGCATGTTGCAGCTTTTGTGGAGAGATGCCTAGCATGTCAACAAGTAAAGGCGCTACACCAACGGCCCTATGGGAGATTGCAACCCCTTGAGATTCCAGAATGGAAGTGGGAACATATTGCAATGGACTTTGTGATAGGACTGCCAAAATCCCAGCGAGGAAACACTGTGATTTGGGTGATTATAGATCGCCTCACCAAATCTGCTCATTTTGTACCGGTTCGTGCTACCTATGGATCCAACCAGTTGGCTAAGATATATGTGTGGGAGGTTATACGTCTGCATGGAGTACCAGCGACAATTACATCCGATCGCGATGCTAAATTTACTTCTAGATTTTGGACGAGCCTGCAGCGCGAGTTGGGGACTAAGTTGAATTTTAGTACTGCCTTCCACCCACAAACCGATGGGCAGTCAGAGAGAACGATTCAAGCCTTAGAGGATATGCTGCGGGCCGTGGTGCTAGATCGAGGCTGGGGTTGGGAAGAAGTATTGCCATTGGTTGAGTTCGCGTACAATAATAGTAACCAGGCGACTATCAAGATGGCTCCATATGAGGCATTGTATGGAAAGAAGTGTAGATCGCCACTTTATTGGGATGAAGTGGGTGAGAGAAGAATTCTCGGACCAGACTCTGTAGAAGAGATTATAGAGATTGTCCGACAAATCCGTGGGAGGATCAAGGAGGCACAGGACCGACAGAAATCATATGCTGATGTTCGGAGGACCGATTTACATTTCGAAGTCGGAGAAAAGGTCTTTCTGAAAGTTTCCCCTTCTAAAGGAATAATTCGTTTTGGAGTGAAAGGAAAGCTGAGACCCCGATTTATCGGTCCGTACGAGATTTTGGATAGAGTCGGCGCGGTAGCATACAGATTGGCCCTACCACCAAGCTTTGGGAATGTGCACAACGTCTTCCATGTGTCACAATTGAGGAAGTACGTGTTTGACCCCACCCACATAGTTCACCAAGAAGAGATGATGGTCCTAAATCCCGACCTAAGTTATGAGGAGAAGCCCGAGGCCATTTTGGATCGAAGGGTGCAAGAATTGAGGAATAAGTCAATTGTTTCGGTGAAGGTACGGTGGAGGAATCATGGAGTCGAAGAAGCAACATGGGAATTAGAAGATAAGATGAGAGAGAAGTTTCCGGAGCTGTTTGAGTGATCTAGGCAAATTTCGAGATGAAATTTTTTTTTAAGGTGGGAGGAATGTAGTATCCGAAAAAAAAATAGAATTTTATCTTTTTAAGTAAGTGTAATACCCGTTTTTTTTTCTTCTATCTTTTGAAGTTAAGATTTTTGTTTTAACAACGAGCGAGTGATAGATCTTGAATAAAATACCGTGTTGTTTCGATTGGTGGTGAATGAAAATAGTAAATGCTGGAATTGTTGTTGATTAATTGTGTGGTGTAAACTGTCGACGAGATTGATGCGAGAATCGTCGATGGGGAAAATTTGGGCGTTCGTTTACAATGTACTTGGAATAACACCAAAGTACTAAAATAATAAAACACCACAATCTAATCAATGTACTAAAATTATATATATTTGGGCCTATCACTTTTGTCTATTTATTTTCTTTTAGCCCATTTATCCTTATTCAATTGGGCCACTTTTAATATAACCATTTATTATAAGTCCTATTTCATTCCTGCAGCCAACATAAATCTCTTCCTCTAAACCCTTCTACACGTTTTCTTTATTCACCAAAACCTCTACTCCTAAAATCTCTCCACCACTCCTAAAATCCCTCCAACCAAATAACCCCCAATTAACGCCACATACATGTATATATCTTCCATGCAATCTCAGCAAAATACCATCTTCCGTTCTGCAATTTTTCTTCTCCTTCAATAAGTGGGAAGGAGAAACTGAGAGTGCTGTGATTACCGTGTTGTGTGCGAATTTTGCTTCTTTCCAAGGTATTTTCTTCTCTTCAATTCCATGTCATAGATTCATACACTCATGGTAGCCACGAAATCAGATTTGTAGTTCCTAATTTAAGACACCAAAATTTGGGAGAGATTTGTGAATTGTGGAAGAATAGCAGTAGACAGAGAGGGAGGATGAACAGAGAGATTTGAGATAGAGAGAGATGCCGACGAGTTTGGGAAAGGGAAGGGAGTAGTTGATTCCTTGTTTTCATTATTTATTATTACTTTAATATTTAGTTTTGGTTAAAGTGAATATGAAGGGTGTACGTGTACTTTGTTTTTGAAAAATGAGTGCTTTTGATTTTGTTATACAAATCCTTTTAATGATTGATGATTATTTTAAAACGGTAGTGGAGGAGTATACCTTTAATTACTTTTTGATGGGCCACTCTTGTATTGGAATAGGGGGTTGGCAGTATATTAAGTTATAGTCTTTTATTCCTTTTTATTATTTATTGCAGTTATGGTTGGGAGTATATTTTTATGTTATAGCCTTTTGTTCTCTTTTATGCTTTAGTTGGGTAGTGGGTATATATACATTGCTGCTTATTTATTTTCTAATTTTGATGGTTAAGTACTACTAATTATATTATTTTATAGGGTCAATTAGTTTTAGTGTTTAATAGTTTTAAAGTGGGAAATTGATTAACTGTTTTAAAACATTTAAGGTTATGTTTTAAAAAAAATGGAAGGGAAGGCAGTACGTACACTTTGGAAAAGAAGGGGAGCTTTTTGACTTATTATCTGCAAACGTGTTTTAAATTGGGAGTATATGGGTGCTAGTTTTTTTTTAGTAATAGGAAGTATATGTGTGCTGTTATTTTTTTTTTACTTTTAGTTATTTCTCTTAAGTGTGTTGATGGACTGATTTTTGGTACAGTGTTGGATTAGATTTTAGAACAAGTGTTACGGTGATGATTATACTCTAGTTGAAAGGGACATTCCAATTACTGTTGGCAGATGACTTAAGTGATGTTATGAGCCTTAAAATACGAGGACTTTAATTGTGTGGACTAAGAAATGATGGGAGAATAATTTGAGGACACACTTAGGATGCATGCATTGTTTTAAATTAATTTTTTTTGCAAAGTCTGATTTTTGCACATCATGTTATTTCTAAAAGGGTGAACTTGTGCACGTTGTTGCGGTTTGGAACAGAAAGTGATTAAGGAGTAAGCATTTGAGGTGGGCTTTCTTTTTAAATAAGGACTATGTCCTAAATAACTTTTTATGTGAAAGGAGGTGGAAAGTGTTTGTCTTGCCATGTTTTGTATTTGAATGAACCTATCTGAAGTGGCTATGCCATGTATGTTTAATCGAATTCGGGTCCCAGTAGGGCCGCAAACCCTGCTCGGACTAGTGTACACCCCGTAGATCGTGTGCTATCTCTTTGGAGTTGGCCGGTCTAGTGACTTGGTTCGTGGCCACGTTCCTTGTCATGTATGTTCAGATATGGTGATGGTGAATGTGGATGGAAAATGGTTGGCCGACCGAACTTGTGAAATATATGTTTTGGTGTACTTGGGTTTCTTTTAATTAAAACCCCCAAGGTCACTTGATTATGGCTTGACAAACTATATTTTGGCATGTGTCCACTGAGTGCATCAAGTACTCAGCCCTGCATTTTGTTTTTCTTAATGTGCAGATTGAGCGGCGATGGACGATGAGGATGTTGAGCAGAGTTCATGGATTGTTCTGTCATGATTAATAATGTTGGATTTGTCGTGTCTTCATACTTGGCATTTTCCGTGTCTTGAACGCTTCCGCTAGGAGTACTTTTCTTTAGAATTGTTTATTCGTGCAGAGTCTAACTCGTTGAAAATTGTTTATTGTCCATTCTTTATTTACTTAGAGTTGGTATTATTGTTAGGATAATATTATGACGTTTTCAAAGTTAATTCAGTTAGTAAATTTTTGGTCAAATGTGTATGTTTTTCCCCTTTCTTCCCCGCTTCTTTAATCCTCCCCTAGTCGCGATCAACCGGATTTTCTATCCTTAGAAAATGCGGGCGTGACAGAGTGGTATCAGAGCGACTTTCTTTCCGCTCTGGACTCAAGAGTCTTCTTTCCTTCTTGATCTAGATTAGTATCGCTAGATCAAAATAATTAAATAAATAAAAAAAAAAAATTAAAAGTGTCAAAGGCTCAACATCCGACCATCGCGCTCAACCTGAAAAGAGGTAACCAAAAAATTTTTGTAAGTGATTTTGAGGTAAATATATTGGGAATGGAAATGATTAGTTGTGCATGATGGAATTGGATAGGCGGAAATTTTTTTTTATGTTGTGGAAACTTGAGAAAATTTTTGTTTTGGAAATATTTGAGCTTTAAGTGAAAGCATGCTAGTTCTTTTCCTATTGAGATTTTGAGGAGCATGATGTTGTTATGTGTTGAGACGTCTAATGATAATTGTTTGCGTATGCTCGATTATGTGGCCTTTACGTGATGATTTGAGTCATGACTCGTAGATACTGAAGTATGATGAATTCCTTGTGTGATTGCGGACTGTTTTAGATGAATGTTAGACCTTACATCATCGATTCTAATTGTATGTAGCAACTCAATTATTGCTTCTCCAAGCAAATTAAATGAATGTGGAACAACGAACCACAGTAAAACTCTAATACCAAAAGGATAAAAGGAAAATAATAAGCATAAACGTTCGGAAGGTGTGAATGGAAGTTGAGTGATGATAGTTAGTGTTACATGCGCATACGTAGCTTGTTTTATTATACGTGTTCTATAATCGTGATATATGAAAGGTTGCGTGAGAAGTCTTGATACGATAATGTAGTGATAAATAATTGGAGCGACCATATTAATCTATGCGTTTTGAATCAGAATGCCACCGAGACGTGGACGTAGACCTAGGCGTGGACGTGGAGAGGAGGACCCTGTGGACCCTCAGAATGTAGATGGAGAGCAACCCCCACCACCACCACCACCACCACCGCCTCCTCCACCACCTCCACCCCCACCTCAACCCAAACAATACATTGATACCTTTTTGAGGCAAAAACCCCCACAGTTTGATGGACTGGGAGAGCCGTCTAAGGCAGAGACCTGGATACGCACCCTCGAGCGCATATTTGATTTTATGGAGTGCACCGACAAGGAACGCCTTGCATGTGTGACTTTTCAATTAACGGGGCCCGCAGATTTTTGGTGGGATACCAAGTTAAGGACCATGAACCCTGAACGCCGTGAAGCGCTTACTTGGGAGATATTCAAGGAAGAGGTGTACAATAAGTACGTTCCCATGAGCTATAGGCGAGCAAAGGTAGTTGAATTCCATACTTTAAAGCAAGGGAATATGACGGTGACAGAGTACGACCGTGCATTGTGTGAAATTACTCGATATGCTCCCGAGTTGGTGGATACAGATGAGAAAATGGCAGAAAAGTTCCGTGCTGGTCTCAAGCACGAAATAAGAGTAGCAGTGGCAAGTCGCAGGGGACTTTCATATTCTGAGATTTTGGCTTGTGCATTAGATGTGGAAGAAGCGTTGCCTAAGGAGATGACAGTAGCAAATACTACACCAGTGCCACTTCAACAACATAATTTCAGAGATAAGAGGAAGTGGGATGCAGATCGGACTCCATATGATAACAAGAGGCAGCAACCCATCAGAAACCCACCGCAGTATGGAGGTAGACAGAGTGCTCCCTATCAGAGGGGTGACTTCCGGCCTAGAGCCCCCCAGTGTGCTAAGTGCTTTAAGAACCATTTTGGGGAGTGCAGAGAAAAGAGCAATAAATGTTACACTTATGGTGGAAATGGCCACTTCTCAAGAGAATGCCCGAGTAAGATTATGGGGATGGGAGCAGGACAGAACAATCAAGGGTTCCGTCCGCAAGTGCGGGCACTACAAGCCGAACCAAGGGGATACTTACCCGCACCACAGCAGCAGCAGCAACAACGTCGTCAAGGACTTCCCACTCAGGCAAGGGCATATGCTTTAAAAGGGAAACAACCGACGAACCAGCAAGGGAATCAAGAGCAAGGAAACTTGGCAGGTATGGGCACGCTCCTCGACATGCCTATTGTTGTTTTATTTGATACGGGTGCATCACATTCTTTTATATCAGCATCATGTGTGAATACTTTAGAACTGCCTATCAATAGAACTGAACAAAGAATGAGTGTGACTTCACCCGTAGGAGGAACTATAGATATTTCACAAATTTGCTCGAATGTAGAATTTACTATGGGAGAACTTAAGCTAGTTGCACACAAATTACAAGTTATGTCGATGGGGAGTGTAGATATAATTTTGGGAATGGATTGGTTGGCCGAGAATCATGTTACCATTCGCTGCAAAGAGAGAGAGATCTCTTTTCAAACCCCGGGAAAGGAGCCAACTATATTTTATGGGATTTCTACGAATCGACGCAAGTCCATAATTTCTGCACTTCAAGCGACTACTATGATAAGGAAGGGATGCCCAGCGTATCTCGTCTATCTAAATGGAGAGGGGAAGAAAGAAAGAAGCATAGAGGATGTGGCAGTAGTGAATGAATTTCCAGATGTTTTTCCCAACGCCTTGCCAGGACCACCACCCGATAGACAGTTGGAGTTTACAATTGATTTGGAGCCAGGATCAGCACCGATATCTAAGGCACCGTACCGTATGGCGCCTAAGGAATTGGAAGAGCTTAAGATACAACTACAAGAGTTGCTAGACTTGGGTTTCATTAGACCCAGTGTGTCGCCGTGGGGAGCACCAGTGTTGTTCGTGAAGAAGAAGGATGGAACATTGAGGATGTGTATAGATTATCGAGAGTTGAACAAGTTGACACTCAAGAACAAGTATCCACTGCCGAGGATAGATGATTTGTTTGATCAACTCCGTGGAGCTGGAGTATTCTCGAAAATGGATTTGAGATCGGGATACCATCAACTGAGAGTCCGACGAGAAGATGTACCCAAGACGGCTTTCCGAACTAGATACGGCCATTATGAGTTTATAGTGATGCCTTTCGGATTGACCAATGCCCCGGCTGTATTTATGGACCTTATGAATCGTGTGTTCCATCCATACTTGGACAAGTTCGTCTTAGTCTTCATAGACGATGTCCTTATCTACTCAAAGAACGAGGAGGAACATGAAAAACATTTGAGGACTACCTTGGAGACATTAAGGGCCGAGAAACTCTATGCCAAGTTCAGTAAGTGTGAGTTTTGGCTCAAAGAAGTGAATTTCCTTGGGCACATAGTGAGTGCAGATGGAATTCGAGTAGACCCCGCAAAGGTGGAAGCTGTACAGAAATGGAAATCACCAACCACACCTAACGAAATTCGGAGCTTCCTAGGACTGGCGGGATATTATCGGAGATTTATCGAGGGATTTTCTAAGATAGCGAGGCCAATGACTCAACAACTAAAGAAAGGGGTCAAAGTGAATTGGACGCCGGAGTGTGAGGCCAGTTTTCAGTTACTAAAAGAGAAGTTGACCACCGCACCAATTCTCGCTGTGCCAGAGCCAGACACTAACTACGTGGTGTATACCGATGCATCAAAAGTTGGACTTGGATGTGTACTTATGCAGAATGGGAAAGTGATTGCGTATGCATCAAGGCAGTTGAGGCCGCATGAGTTGAACTATCCGACGCATGACTTGGAGTTGGCAGCAGTTGTACATGCTTTGAAGATTTGGAGACACCATCTTTATGGAGTTCGATGTGAGATATATACGGACCATAAAAGCCTCAAGTACTTCTTTGAACAAAAGGATTTGAACATGCGCCAGCGTAGATGGCTTGAGTTGGTGAAGGATTATGATTGCAGTATAAACTACCACCCAGGAAAGGCGAATGTAGTGGCTGATGCCCTAAGTAGAAAGTCTCAACCTCAATTGGCCACTTTTCTCACGAACGAAGAGAACTTGATACGAGAGTTCAGTAAAATGCGATTGGAGGTAGTGAGAGCACCCGAGACAGTGGAAGGAAGGATCGCCACCTTGGTAATGGAACCCGACCTAAGGGCTAGAATCGTGGAAGCTCAAAGACGCGATACTTTACTTGAGAAAATCCGTTCAGAAGTGAGGACAGGGGAGCAAGAATATTTTCACGAGGAGGCGGATAGTGCCCTCACATTTAAGGGAAGGTTGTGCGTGCCTAGAGATGAAGGGCTTAGGAATGAAATCATGAGGGAAGCACACGAAACACCGTATACTGCGCACCCGGGGAGTACCAAAATGTATCGAGATATGAAGAGACAGTTTTGGTGGAATGGCATGAAAAAACATGTAGCGGCATTTGTGGAGAGGTGTCTAGCATGTCAGCAAGTGAAAGCTCTACATCAACGACCTTATGGGAGACTACAACCACTTGAGATACCGGAGTGGAAATGGGAGCACATTGCAATGGATTTTGTGACAGGATTACCGAGATCCCAACGAGGAAACACTGTTATTTGGGTGATTATTGATCGTCTCACAAAATCTGCTCACTTTGTACCGATTCGTGATACCTATGGAGCCAATAAGTTGTCTAAGATGTATGTGAAAGAGATCATACGCTTGCATGGAGTACCAGTGACTATTACATCTGATCGTGATGCGAAGTTCACCTCTAGATTTTGGATGAGCCTACAACGAGAGTTAGGCACTAAGTTGAATTTCAGTACTGCATTCCACCCGCAGACTGATGGGCAATCAGAGAGGACGATACAGACTTTGGAGGATATGTTGAGAGCCGTAGTGCTAGATCGAGGAGTAGGTTGGGAGGAAGTGTTGCCACTAATAGAGTTCGCTTACAACAATAGTTATCAGGCGACTATTAACATGGCCCCGTATGAGGCATTGTATGGGAAGAAGTGTAGATCACCACTTTACTGGGATGAAGTGGGTGAGAGAAGAGTTCTTGGACCAGACTCGGTGGAAGAAATGATTGAGATTGTTCGACAAATTCGTGAGAGGATCAAGGAAGCTCAGGATCGACAGAAATCATATGCTGATGTTCGAAGAACCGATCTACAATTTGAGGCAGGAGATAAAGTTTTTCTGAAGGTAGCCCCGTCAAAAGGAATAACTCGTTTCGGTGTGAAAGGCAAGTTGAGACCACGATTTATTGGGCCTTATGAGATTCTTGACAGAGTGGGTACCGTAGCGTATAGATTGGCGCTACCACCAAGCTTTGGGAGAGTACACAACGTTTTCCATGTGTCACAATTGAGAAAGTATGTGTTCGACCCTAACCACATAATTCATCAAGAGGAGATGATGATTTTGAATCCGAATTTGAGTTACGATGAAAAGCCCGAGGCCATTCTGGATCGGAAAGTGCAAGAGTTGAGAAATAAGTCTATTGCTTCGGTGAAGGTTCGGTGGAGAAATCATGGCGTTGAGGAAGCTACGTGGGAATTGGAAGACAAGATGAGGGAGAAGTACCCAGAATTGTTTGAATGATCTAAGCAAATTTCGGGACGAAATTTTTGTGAAGATGGGTAGATTGTAATACCCGTTTTTTTTTCTTCTATCTTTTGAAGTTAAGATTTTTGTTTTAACAACGAGCGAGTGATAGATCTTGAATAAAATACCGTGTTGTTTCGATTGGTGGTGAATGAAAATAGTAAATGCTGGAATTGTTGTTGATTAATTGTGTGGTGTAAACTGTCGACGAGATTGATGCGAGAATCGTCGATGGGGAAAATTTGGGCATTCGTTTACAATGTACTTGGAATAACACCAAAGTACTAAAATAATAAAACACCACAATCTAATCAATGTACTAAAATTATATATATTTGGGCCTATCACTTTTGTCTATTTATTTTCTTTTAGCCCATTTATCCTTATTCAATTGGGCCACTTTTAATATAACCATTTATTATAAGTCCTATTTCATTCCTGCAGCCAACATAAATCTCTTCCTCTAAACCCTTCTACACGTTTTCTTTATTCACCAAAACCTCTACTCCTAAAATCTCTCCACCACTCCTAAAATCCCTCCAACCAAATAACCCCCAATTAACGCCACATACATGTATATATCTTCCATGCAATCTCAGCAAAATACCATCTTCCGTTCTGCAATTTTTCTTCTCCTTCAATAAGTGGGAAGGAGAAACTGAGAGTGCTGTGATTACCGTGTTGTGTGCGAATTTTGCTTCTTTCCAAGGTATTTTCTTCTCTTCAATTCCATGTCATAGATTCATACACTCATGGTAGCCACGAAATCAGATTTGTAGTTCCTAATTTAAGACACTAAAATTTGGGAGAGATTTGTGAATTGTGGAAGAATAGCAGTAGACAGAGAGGGAGGATGAACAGAGAGATTTGAGATAGAGAGAGATGCCGACGAGTTTGGGAAAGGGAAGGGAGTAGTTGATTCCTTGTTTTCATTATTTATTATTACTTTAATATTTAGTTTTGGTTAAAGTGAATATGAAGGGTGTACGTGTACTTTGTTTTTGAAAAATGAGTGCTTTTGATTTTGTTATACAAATCCTTTTAATGATTGATGATTATTTTAAAACGGTAGTGGAGGAGTATACCTTTAATTACTTTTTGATGGGCCACTCTTGTATTGGAATAGGGGGTTGGCAGTATATTAAGTTATAGTCTTTTATTCCTTTTTATTATTTATTGCAGTTATGGTTGGGAGTATATTTTTATGTTATAGCCTTTTGTTCTCTTTTATGCTTTAGTTGGGTAGTGGGTATATATACATTGCTGCTTATTTATTTTCTAATTTTGATGGTTAAGTACTACTAATTATATTATTTTATAGGGTCAATTAGTTTTAGTGTTTAATAGTTTTAAAGTGGGAAATTGATTAACTGTTTTAAAACATTTAAGGTTATGTTTTAAAAAAAATGGAAGGGAAGGCAGTACGTACACTTTGGAAAAGAAGGGGAGCTTTTTGACTTATTATCTGCAAACGTGTTTTAAATTGGGAGTATATGGGTGCTAGTTTTTTTTTAGTAATAGGAAGTATATGTGTGCTGTTATTTTTTTTTTACTTTTAGTTATTTCTCTTAAGTGTGTTGATGGACTGATTTTTGGTACAGTGTTGGATTAGATTTTAGAACAAGTGTTACGGTGATGATTATACTCTAGTTGAAAGGGACATTCCAATTACTGTTGGCAGATGACTTAAGTGATGTTATGAGCCTTAAAATACGAGGACTTTAATTGTGTGGACTAAGAAATGATGGGAGAATAATTTGAGGACACACTTAGGATGCATGCATTGTTTTAAATTAATTTTTTTTGCAAAGTCTGATTTTTGCACATCATGTTATTTCTAAAAGGGTGAACTTGTGCACGTTGTTGCGGTTTGGAACAGAAAGTGATTAAGGAGTAAGCATTTGAGGTGGGCTTTCTTTTTAAATAAGGACTATGTCCTAAATAACTTTTTATGTGAAAGGAGGTGGAAAGTGTTTGTCTTGCCATGTTTTGTATTTGAATGAACCTATCTGAAGTGGCTATGCCATGTATGTTTAATCGAATTCGGGTCCCAGTAGGGCCGCAAACCCTGCTCGGACTAGTGTACACCCCGTAGATCGTGTGCTATCTCTTTGGAGTTGGCCGGTCTAGTGACTTGGTTCGTGGCCACGTTCCTTGTCATGTATGTTCAGATATGGTGATGGTGAATGTGGATGGAAAATGGTTGGCCGACCGAACTTGTGAAATATATGTTTTGGTGTACTTGGGTTTCTTTTAATTAAAACCCCCAAGGTCACTTGATTATGGCTTGACAAACTATATTTTGGCATGTGTCCACTGAGTGCATCAAGTACTCAGCCCTGCATTTTGTTTTTCTTAATGTGCAGATTGAGCGGCGATGGACGATGAGGATGTTGAGCAGAGTTCATGGATTGTTCTGTCATGATTAATAATGTTGGATTTGTCGTGTCTTCATACTTGGCATTTTCCGTGTCTTGAACGCTTCCGCTAGGAGTACTTTTCTTTAGAATTGTTTATTCGTGCAGAGTCTAACTCGTTGAAAATTGTTTATTGTCCATTCTTTATTTACTTAGAGTTGGTATTATTGTTAGGATAATATTATGACGTTTTCAAAGTTAATTCAGTTAGTAAATTTTTGGTCAAATGTGTATGTTTTTCCCCTTTCTTCCCCGCTTCTTTAATCCTCCCCTAGTCGCGATCAACCGGATTTTCTATCCTTAGAAAATGCGGGCGTGACAGTAAGGTTTGATTTTTTTTTTTTTTTGTGAATATCTTGTTTAAGATATGGTTTGGAAAGTCTTATTTGGTTTATATTATTTTTGTGGTTATGTTTTTACCTAAGCAATGTGTAATTGGGATAATTAATTAATTTATGAATTAAATATCTTAATTAGCTAATTTTCTCTCCCTCTCCCTCTCTCTTTTTTTCGAAACCTTCTCTCCCTCTCCCCACTATTTTCTCAACCTCCCCACTCCTCACAACCGATCAAAAATAGAAAACTATCTACTCTCTCAATCTCTCCCTCTCACCATCGCTCGTTCTCTCTTCTCTCTCGCAATTGTTCTCAACACCGGTAAGGTTTCTCTCTTTCTCCCTCTCGGTTCTCTTTTTCCACTCACTCCCTCTCATCGATTTCTTGGATTCGTCAAGGTGTTACTCTCTCTCGTACCGAATTGGAGTCGGAGTAGGGAAGGCTTTCGAACTACATTTGAACTCTCCGGGAAAGGTAACCCAAGACCCTAACTCATGCCAATTTCGAAAACACATGCATTTAGGACGAATTTGGAATGTTTTAGATGCTGAATAGGTTTTGTGGCTTTGTGTTTGTGTTGAGGATGTTTTTGGTAGTGACTGACAGTGGGTTCCGACCCCTTTTTGACTGATCAAACGATCTCCTTTTGGTACGAAATTTTAACTGTAGAAACTTGGGTGTGTCTTCTGTCTGGTGTGTAAATTTCAGCTTCATTGGACGTCGGATGATTTTATAATGATTTTTGTAAGTAAACTGCGCAGTTCTGCGAGATGTACGTTTCTGGGTGATGTGTTTTTGTGCAATGGGTGTGAATCTGGGTGTTTTGATATTGTGATGTATGTGGGTGTGATTGGCCAGGGGATGGCTCGGAGGAATTAGCGTTTGGTTCGGGTGGTTTGTGTGTGTTGGCCGAGAGACTTAGGGTTTGGCCTAGGGTGGTGTAGTGGAGAGTTTTGGAGGTTTGATCTCATGTTTTCGGGTGTGTTTTGGGATGTAGAATGTGTGGTGTGAGTGTCGTATAAGGTTTGAGAATCGTTGGTTGGGGGAAAACTGGTGTGCACTTGATCGGGCCAGCGGCCGAGACGCCGAGCCAGATGCCGAGCCAGATGCCGAGACAGGTGCCGAGCCAGTGCCGAGAGAGGTGCCGAGACAGGTGCCGAGCCAGGGCCGAGCCAGACGCCGAGACATGTGCCGAGCCAGGCGGCCGAGACGGTCGGCCGAGGTGCCGAGCCAGGCGGCCGAGACGGTCGGCCGAGGTGCCGAGCCAGGCCGAGACACCGAGCCTTTTCCGAACCTTTTCCTAGCCAAGTGAGCCGTTTGCACAAGGAGGGTATACCGGGAGTACGAGTGTTTCGGGTGTGTGTCGTGTACGCGTCGTGGGTGCGTGGTATGCGTGTCGGGTGCGTGCGCGGTGTGTTTCGGACGTGTGATTTTGTGTGATTGACTTATAAGATGTTGTTAAGTGTGTGTACGTGTAACGTGCTAGATGTTGAAGTCATCCACGTAGGAATCATGCATTGTCGTTTAAACCTCGTCTTTCCTGACTCTAATCATGACATTTATTTATCTTTCAAAAGGGTGATCTGTTACGAGGAAATTGTGGTTGAAGAAGGGAACTATTTAAAAGCTAAGCAATTGAGGTGGGCTTTTCTACCCTACTATTTTGTGGGTTATCTTTAATACGGACTCTGTTCCGGAAATGTTTATGGAGGTGAACTGTTTGTCTTGCCAACCGTTTTGCTTTGAAACCTATCTGAAGTGGTTTACCACATATGTTTAATCGAATTCGGGTCTGTAGGGCTGCGAACCCTCAGGCTAGTGTACACGAGACCGGGAGCCATCTGAGAGCAAGTTGGCCGGTCTAGTTGACCTGGGGTGTGGCCACGCCCCTTGTCACCCGTTGGATCAGATAGTGTATGATGGTGGGAATAAGGGTGGCAATATCTGAAAATGACTGCGCAGTCGAATTTATGAAATATGTTTTAGTGTACTTGGGTTATTTTCCTTACACTTAAAACCCCAAGGTTACACTGTTATGGCATGACAAACTATGATTTTGGCGTGTGTCCACTGAGTGAAATAGGTACTCAGCCCTGCATGTTGTTTTCTTAATGTGCAGGTTAAGCGTGATATGTTTTGTAAACAAGAGTGAAGTAAAATCAGAATAACAGTGTTGTGTTTTATAAACAAGAGTGAAGTAAAATCAGAATAATAATGATTTGTTTTGTAAACAAGAGAGAAGTAAAATCAGAATAAGAGTGATGTGTTTTGTAAACAAGAGCGAGGTAAAAACAGAATAAGAGTGATGTGTTTTGTAAAGAAGAGCGAAGTAAAATCAGAATAAGAGTGATATGTTTTGTTAACTAGAGGGAAGTAAAATCAGAATAAGATTGATGTGTTTTGTGAACAAGAGTGAAGTGAAATCAGAATATGAGTGATGTGTTTTGTAAACAAGAGAGAGGTAAAATCAGAATAAGAGTGATGTGAACAAGAGTGAAGTAAAATCATAGTAAGAGTGATGTCTTTTGTGAACAAGAGTGAAGTAAAATCAGAATAAGATTGATGAGTTTTGTGAACAAGAGTGAAGTAAAATCAGAATAAGAAGATGTGTTTTGTGAACAAGAGTGAAGTAAAATCAGAATAAGAGTGATGTGAACAAGAGTGAAGTAAAATCAGTGTAAGAGTGATGTGTTTTATGAACAAGAGTGAAGTAAAATCAGAATAAGAGTGATGAGTTTTGTGAACAAGAGTGAAGTAAAATCAGAATAAGAGTGATGTGTTTTGTAAACAAGAGCGAAGTAAAAACAAAATAAGAGTGATGTGTTTTGTAAAGAAGAGCGAAGTAAAATCAGAATAAGAGTGATATGTTTTGTTAACTAGAGGGAAGTAAAATCAGAATAAGATTGATGTGTTTTGTGAACAAGAGTGAAGTGAAATCAGAATATGAGTGATGTGTTTTGTAAACAAGAGAGAGGTAAAATCAGAATAAGAGTGATGTGAACAAGAGTGAAGTAAAATCATAGTAAGAGTGATGTCTTTTGTGAACAAGAGTGAAGTAAAATCAGAATAAGATTGATGAGTTTTGTGAACAAGAGTGAAGTAAAATCAGAATAAGAATGATGTGTTTTGTGAACAAGAGTGATATAAAATCAGAATAAGAGTGATGTGAACAAGAGTGAAGTAAAATCAGAGTAAGAGTGATGTGTTTTGTGAACAAGAGTGAAGTAAAATCAGAATAAGAGTGATGAGTTTTGTGAACAAGAGTGAAGTAAAATCAGAATAAGAGTGATGTGTTTTGTGAACAAGAGTGAAGTAAAATCAGAATAAGAGTGATGTGTTTTGTGAACAAGAGTGATGTAAAATCAGAATAATAGTGATGTATTTTGTTAACAAGAGTGAAGTAAAATCAAAATAAGAGTGATGTGTTTTGTAAACAAGAGTGTAGTAAAATCAGAATAAGAGTGATATGTTTTGTGAACAAGAGTGAAGTAAAATCAGAGTAAGAGTGATGTGTTTTGTGAACAAGAGTGAAGTAAAATCAGAATACGAGTGATGTGTTTTGTGAACAAGAGTGAAGTAAAATCAGAATAAGAGTGATGTGTTTTGTGAACAAGAGTGATGTAAAATCAGAATAATAGTGATGTATTTTGTAAACAAGAGTGAAGTAAAATCAAAATAAGAGTGATGTGTTTTGTAAACAAGAGTGAAGTAAAATCAGAATAAGAGTGATATGTTTTGTGAACAAGAGTGAAGTAAAATCAGAGTAAGAGTGATGTGTTTTGTGAACAAGAGTGAAGTAAAATCAGAATACGAGTGATGTGTTTTGTGAACAAGAGTGAAGTAAATTCAAAATAAGAGTGATGTGTTTTGTGAACAAGAGTGAAGTAAAAACATAATAAGAGTGATGTGTTTTGTAAACAAGAGTGTAGTAAAATCAGAATAAGCGTGATATGTTTTGTAAACAAGAGTGAAGTAAAATCAGAATAACAGTGTTGTGTTTTATAAACAAGAGTGAAGTAAAATCAGAATAATAATGATTTGTTTTGTAAACAAGAGAGAAGTAAAATCAGAATAAGAGTGATGTGTTTTGTAAACAAGAGCGAAGTAAAAACAGAATAAGAGTGATGTGTTTTGTAAAGAAGAGCGAAGTAAAATCAGAATAAGAGTGATATGTTTTGTTAACTAGAGGGAAGTAAAATCAGAATAAGATTGATGTGTTTTGTGAACAAGAGTGAAGTGAAATCAGAATATGAGTGATGTGTTTTGTAAACAAGAGAGAGGTAAAATCAGAATAAGAGTGATGTGAACAAGAGTGAAGTAAAATCATAGTAAGAGTGATGTCTTTTGTGAACAAGAGTGAAGTAAAATCAGAATAAGATTGATGAGTTTTGTGAACAAGAGTGAAGTAAAATCAGTGTAAGAGTGATGTGTTTTATGAACAAGAGTGAAGTAAAATCAGAATAAGAGTGATGAGTTTTGTGAACAAGAGTGAAGTAAAATCAGAATAAGAGTGATGTGTTTTGTAAACAAGAGCGAAGTAAAAACAGAATAAGAGTGATGTGTTTTGTAAAGAAGAGCGAAGTAAAATCAGAATAAGAGTGATATGTTTTGTTAACTAGAGGGAAGTAAAATCAGAATAAGATTGATGTGTTTTGTGAACAAGAGTGAAGTGAAATCAGAATATGAGTGATGTGTTTTGTAAACAAGAGAGAGGTAAAATCAGAATAAGAGTGATGTGAACAAGAGTGAAGTAAAATCATAGTAAGAGTGATGTCTTTTGTGAACAAGAGTGAAGTAAAATCAGAATAAGATTGATGAGTTTTGTGAACAAGAGTGAAGTAAAATCAGAATAAGAATGATGTGTTTTGTGAACAAGAGTGAAGTGAAATCAGAATAAGAGTGATGTGAACAAGAGTGAAGTAAAATCAGAGTAAGAGTGATGTGTTTTGTGAACAAGAGTGAAGTAAAATCAGAATAAGAGTGATGAGTTTTGTGAACAAGAGTGAAGTAAAATCAGAATAAGAGTGATGTGTTTTGTGAACAAGAGTGAAGTAAAATCAGAATAAGAGTGATGTGTTTTGTGAACAAGAGTGATGTAAAATCAGAATAATAGTGATGTATTTTGTAAACAAGAGTGAAGTAAAATCAAAATAAGAGTGATGTGTTTTGTAAACAAGAGTGAAGTAAAATCAGAATAAGAGTGATATGTTTTGTGAACAAGAGTGAAGTAAAATCAGAGTAAGAGTGATGTGTTTTGTGAACAAGAGTGAAGTAAAATCAGAATACGAGTGATGTGTTTTGTGAACAAGAGTGAAGTAAATTCAGAATAAGAGTGATGTGTTTTGTGAACAAGAGTGAAGTAAAATCAGAATAATAATGATTTGTTTTGTAAACAAGAGAGAAGTAAAATCAGAATAAGAGTGATGTGTTTTGTAAACAAGAGCGAAGTAAAAACAGAATAAGAGTGATGTGTTTTGTAAAGAAGAGCGAAGTAAAATCAGAATAAGAGTGATATGTTTTGTTAACTAGAGGGAAGTAAAATCAGAATAAGATTGATGTGTTTTGTGAACAAGAGTGAAGTGAAATCAGAATATGAGTGATGTGTTTTGTAAACAAGAGAGAGGTAAAATCAGAATAAGAGTGATGTGAACAAGAGTGAAGTAAAATCATAGTAAGAGTGATGTCTTTTGTGAACAAGAGTGAAGTAAAATCAGAATAAGATTGATGAGTTTTGTGAACAAGAGTGAAGTAAAATCAGAATAAGAAGATGTGTTTTGTGAACAAGAGTGAAGTAAAATCAGAATAAGAGTGATGTGAACAAGAGTGAAGTAAAATCAGTGTAAGAGTGATGTGTTTTGTGAACAAGAGTGAAGTAAAATCAGAATAAGAGTGATGAGTTTTGTGAACAAGAGTGAAGTAAAATCAGAATAAGAGTGATGTGTTTTGTAAACAAGAGCGAAGTAAAAACAGAATAAGAGTGATGTGTTTTGTAAAGAAGAGCGAAGTAAAATCAGAATAAGAGTGATATGTTTTGTTAACTAGAGGGAAGTAAAATCAGAATAAGATTGATGTGTTTTGTGAACAAGAGTGAAGTGAAATCAGAATATGAGTGATGTGTTTTGTAAACAAGAGAGAGGTAAAATCAGAATAAGAGTGATGTGAACAAGAGTGAAGTAAAATCATAGTAAGAGTGATGTCTTTTGTGAACAAGAGTGAAGTAAAATCAGAATAAGATTGATGAGTTTTGTGAACAAGAGTGAAGTAAAATCAGAATAAGAAGATGTGTTTTGTGAACAAGAGTGAAGTAAAATCAGAATAAGAGTGATGTGAACAAGAGTGAAGTAAAATCAGTGTAAGAGTGATGTGTTTTGTGAACAAGAGTGAAGTAAAATCAGAATAAGAGTGATGAGTTTTGTGAACTAGAGTGAAGTAAAATCAGAATAAGAGTGATGTATTTTGTAAACAAGAGCGAAGTAAAAACAGAATAAGAGTGATGTGTTTTGTAAAGAAGAGCGAAGTAAAATCAGAATAAGAGTGATATGTTTTGTTAACTAGAGGGAAGTAAAATCAGAATAAGATTGATGTGTTTTGTGAACAAGAGTGAAGTGAAATCAGAATATGAGTGATGTGTTTTGTAAACAAGAGAGAGGTAAAATCAGAATAAGAGTGATGTGAACAAGAGTGAAGTAAAATCATAGTAAGAGTGATGTCTTTTGTGAACAAGAGTGAAGTAAAATCAGAATAAGATTGATGAGTTTTGTGAACAAAAGTGAAGTAAAATCAGAATAAGAATGATGTGTTTTGTGAACAAGAGTGAAGTAAAATCAGAATAAGAGTGATATGAACAAGAGTGAAGTAAAATCAGAGTAAGAGTGATGTGTTTTGTGAACAAGAGTGAAGTAAAATCAGAATAAGAGTGATGAGTTTTGTGAACAAGAGTGAAGTAAAATCAGAATAAGAGTGATGTGTTTTGTGAACAAGAGTGAAGTAAAATCAGAATAAGAGTGATGTGTTTTGTGAACAAGAGTGATGTAAAATCAGAATAATAGTGATGTATTTTGTAAACAAGAGTGAAGTAAAATCAAAATAAGAGTGATGTGTTTTGTAAACAAGAGTGAAGTAAAATCAGAGTAAGAGTGATGTGTTTTGTGAACAAGAGTGAAGTAAAATCAGAATACGAGTGATGTGTTTTGTGAACAAGAGTGAAGTAAATTCAGAATAAGAGTGATGTGTTTTGTGAACAAGAGTGAAGTAAAAACATAATAAGAGTGATGTGTTTTGTAAACAAGAGTGAAGTAAAATCAGAATAAGCGTGATATGTTTTGTAAACAAGAGTGAAGTAAAATCAGAATAACAGTGTTGTGTTTTATAAACAAGAGTGAAGTAAAATCAGAATAATAATGATTTGTTTTGTAAACAAGAGAGAAGTAAAATCAGAATAAGAGTGATGTGTTTTGTAAACAAGAGCGAAGTAAAAACAGAATAAGAGTGATGTGTTTTGTAAAGAAGAGCGAAGTAAAATCAGAATAAGAGTGATATGTTTTGTTAACTAGAGGGAAGTAAAATCAGAATAAGATTGATGTGTTTTGTGAACAAGAGTGAAGTGAAATCAGAATATGAGTGATGTGTTTTGTAAACAAGAGAGAGGTAAAATCAGAATAAGAGTGATGTGAACAAGAGTGAAGTAAAATCATAGTAAGAGTGATGTCTTTTGTGAACAAGAGTGAAGTAAAATCAGAATAAGATTGATGAGTTTTGTGAACAAGAGTGAAGTAAAATCAGAATAAGAATGATGTGTTTTGTGAACAAGAGTGAAGTAAAATCAGAATAAGAGTGATGTGAACAAGAGTGAAGTAAAATCAGCGTAAGAGTGATGTGTTTTGTGAACAAGAGTGAAGTAAAATCAGAATAAGAGTGATGAGTTTTGTGAACAAGAGTGAAGTAAAATCAGAATAAGAGTGATGTGTTTTGTGAACAAGAGTGAAGTAAAATCAGAATAAGAGTGATGTGAACAAGAGTGAAGTAAAATCAGTGTAAGAGTGATGTGTTTTGTGAACAAGAGTGAAGTAAAATCAGAATAAGAGTGATGAGTTTTGTGAACAAGAGTGAAGTAAAATCAGAATAAGAGTGATGTGTTTTGTGAACAAGAGTGATGTAAAATCAGAATAATAGTGATGTATTTTGTAAACAACAGTGAAGTAAAATCATGCTAAGAGTGATGTGTTTTGTAAACAACAGTGAAGTATAATCACAATAAGAGTGATGTGTTTTGTAAACAAGAGTGAAGCAAAATCAAAATAAGAGTGATGTGTTTTGTAAACAAGAGTGAAGTAAAATCAAAATAAGGGTGATGTGTTTTGTGAACAAGAGTAAAGTAAAATAAGAATAAGAGTGATGTGTTTTGTGAACAAGAGTGAAGTAAAAATTAGAATAAGAGTGATGTATTTTGCCAACAACAGTGAAGTAAAATCATAATAAGAGTGATGTGTTTTGTAAACAAGAGTGAAGTAAAATCATGCTAATAGTGATGTGTTTTGTAAACAAGAGTGAATTAAAATCATGCTAAGAGTGATGTGTTTTGTAAACAAAGTGAAGTAAAATGATGCTAAGAGTGATGTGTTTTGTAAACAACAGTGAAGTAAAAACATAATAAGAGTGATGTGTTTTATAAACAAGAGTGAAGTAAAATCAGAATAAGAGTGATGTGTTTTGTAAACAAGAGTGAAGCAAAATCAAAATAAGAGTGATGTGTTTTGTAAACAAGAGTGAAGTAAAATCAAAATAAGGGTGATGTGTTTTGTGAACAAGAGTAAAGTAAAATAAGAATAAGAGTGATGTGTTTTGTGAACAAGAGTGAAGTAAAAATTAGAATAAGAGTGATGTATTTTGCCAACAACAGTGAAGTAAAATCATAATAAGAGTGATGTGTTTTGTAAACAAGAGTGAAGTAAAATCATGCTAATAGTGATGTGTTTTGTAAACAAGAGTGAATTAAAATCATGCTAAGAGTGATGTGTTTTGTAAACAAAGTGAAGTAAAATGATGCTAAGAGTGATGTGTTTTGTAAACAACAGTGAAGTAAAAACATAATAAGAGTGATGTGTTTTATAAACAAGAGTGAAGTAAAATCAGAATAAGAGTGATGTGTTTTGTAAACAAGAGTGAAGTAAAATAAGAATAAGAGTAATGTGTTTTGTAAACAAGAGTGAAGTAAAATCAGAATAAGAGTGATGTGTTTTGTAAAAAAGAGTGAAGAAAAATCAGAATAAGAGTTACGTATTTTGTAAACAAGGGTGAAGTAAAATTAGAATAAGAGTGATGTATTTTGTAAACAAGAGTGAAGTAAAATCAGAGTAAGAGTGATGTGTTTTATGAACAAGAGTGAAGTAAAATCAGAATAAGGGTGATGTGTTTTGTCAACAATTGTGAAGTAAAATTATAATAAGAGTGATGTGTTTTGTAAACAAAAGTGAAGTAAAATCATGCTAAGAGTGATGTGTTTTGTAAACAAGACTGAAATAAAATCATGCTAAGAGTGATGTGTTTTGTAAACAAAGTGAATTAAAATCATGCTAAGAGTAATGTGTTTTGTAAACAAGAGTGAAGTAAAATCAAAATAAGAGTGATGTGTTTTGTAAACAAGAGTGAAATAAAATCAGAATAATAGTGATGTGTTTTGTAAACAAGGGTGAAGTAAAATCAGAGTAAGAGTATTGTGTTTTGTGAACAAGATTGAAATAAAATCAGAATAAGAGTGATGTGTTTTGTGAACAAGAGTGATGTAAAATCAGAATAATAGTGACGTGTTTTGTAAACAACAGTGAAGTAAAATAAGAATAAGAGTGATGTGTTTTGTAAACAAGAGTGAAGTAAAATCAGAATAAGAGTGATGTGTTTTGTAAACAAGAGCGAAGTAAAATCAGAATAAGAGTGATGTGTTTTGTAAACAAGAGCGAAGCAAAATCAGAATAAGAGTGATGTGTTTTGTAAACAAGACTGAAGTAAAATCAGAATAAGATTGATGTGAACAAGAGTGAAGTAAAATCAGAAAAAGAGTGATGTGTTTTGTGAACAAGAGTGAAGTAAAATCAGAATAAGAGTGATGTGTTTTGTGAACAAGAGTGAAATAAAATCAGAATAAGATTGATATGTTTTGTGAACAAGAGTGAAGTATAATCAGAATAAGAGTGATGTGTTTTGTAAACAACAGTGAAGTAATATCATGCTAAGAGTGACGTTTTTTGTAAACAACAGTGAAGTAAAATCATGCTAAGAGTGATGTGTTTTGTAATCAACGGTGAAGTAAAATCATAATAAGAGTGATGTGTTTTGTAAACAAGAGTGAAGTAAAATCAGAATAAGAGTGATGTGTTTTGTAAACAAGAGTGAAGTAAAATAAGAATAAGAGTAATGTGTTTTATAAACAAGAGTGAAGTAAAATCAGAATAAGAGTGATGTGTTTTGTGAACAAGAGTGAAATAAAATCAGAATAAGATTGATATGTTTTGTGAACAAGCGTGAAGTATAATCAGAATAAGAGTGATGTGTTTTGTAAACAACAGTGAAGTAATATCATGCTAAGAGTGACGTTTTTTGTAAACAACAGTGAAGTAAAATCATGCTAAGAGTGATGTGTTTTGTAATCAACGGTGAAGTAAAATCATAATAAGAGTGATGTGTTTTGTAAACAAGAGTGAAGTAAAATCAGAATAAGAGTGATGTGTTTTGTAAACAAGAGTGAAGTAAAATAAGAATAAGAGTAATGTGTTTTGTAAACAAGAGTGAAGTAAAATCAGAATAAGAGTGATGTGTTTTGTGAACAAGAGTGATGTAAAATCAGAATAAGAGTGATGAGTTTTGTGAACAAGAGTGAAGTAAAATCAGAATAAGAGTGATGTGTTTTGTGAACAAGAGTGAAGTAAAATCAGAATAAGAGTGATGTGAACAAGAGTGAAGTAAAATCAGTGTAAGAGTGATGTGTTTTGTGAACAAGAGTGAAGTAAAATCAGAATAAGAGTGATGAGTTTTGTGAACAAGAGTGAAGTAAAATCAGAATAAGAGTGATGTGTTTTGTGAACAAGAGTGAAGTAAAATCAGAATAAGAGTGATGTGTTTTGTGAACAAGAGTGATGTAAAATCAGAATAATAGTGATGTATTTTGTAAACAACAGTGAAGTAAAATCATGCTAAGAGTGATGTGTTTTGTAAACAACAGTGAAGTATAATCATAATAAGAGTGATGTATTTTGCCAACAACAGTGAAGTAAAATCATAATAAGAGTGATGTGTTTTGTAAACAAGAGTGAAGTAAAATCATGCTAATAGTGATGTGTTTTGTAAACAAGAGTGAATTAAAATCATGCTAAGAGTGATGTGTTTTGTAAACAAAGTGAAGTAAAATGATGCTAAGAGTGATGTGTTTTGTAAACAACAGTGAAGTAAAAACATAATAAGAGTGATGTGTTTTATAAACAAGAGTGAAGTAAAATCAGAATAAGAGTGATGTGTTTTGTAAACAAGAGTGAAGCAAAATCAAAATAAGAGTGATGTGTTTTGTAAACAAGAGTGAAGTAAAATCAAAATAAGGGTGATGTGTTTTGTGAACAAGAGTAAAGTAAAATAAGAATAAGAGTGATGTGTTTTGTGAACAAGAGTGAAGTAAAAATTAGAATAAGAGTGATGTATTTTGCCAACAACAGTGAAGTAAAATCATAATAAGAGTGATGTGTTTTGTAAACAAGAGTGAAGTAAAATCATGCTAATAGTGATGTGTTTTGTAAACAAGAGTGAATTAAAATCATGCTAAGAGTGATGTGTTTTGTAAACAAAGTGAAGTAAAATGATGCTAAGAGTGATGTGTTTTGTAAACAACAGTGAAGTAAAAACATAATAAGAGTGATGTGTTTTATAAACAAGAGTGAAGTAAAATCAGAATAAGAGTGATGTGTTTTGTAAACAAGAGTGAAGTAAAATAAGAATAAGAGTAATGTGTTTTGTAAACAAGAGTGAAGTAAAATCAGAATAAGAGTGATGTGTTTTGTAAAAAAGAGTGAAGAAAAATCAGAATAAGAGTTACGTATTTTGTAAACAAGGGTGAAGTAAAATTAGAATAAGAGTGATGTATTTTGTAAACAAGAGTGAAGTAAAATCAGAGTAAGAGTGATGTGTTTTATGAACAAGAGTGAAGTAAAATCAGAATAAGGGTGATGTGTTTTGTCAACAATTGTGAAGTAAAATTATAATAAGAGTGATGTGTTTTGTAAACAAAAGTGAAGTAAAATCATGCTAAGAGTGATGTGTTTTGTAAACAAGACTGAAATAAAATCATGCTAAGAGTGATGTGTTTTGTAAACAAAGTGAATTAAAATCATGCTAAGAGTAATGTGTTTTGTAAACAAGAGTGAAGTAAAATCAAAATAAGAGTGATGTGTTTTGTAAACAAGAGTGAAATAAAATCAGAATAATAGTGATGTGTTTTGTAAACAAGGGTGAAGTAAAATCAGAGTAAGAGTATTGTGTTTTGTGAACAAGATTGAAATAAAATCAGAATAAGAGTGATGTGTTTTGTGAACAAGAGTGATGTAAAATCAGAATAATAGTGACGTGTTTTGTAAACAACAGTGAAGTAAAATCAGAATAAGAGTGATGTGTTTTGTAAACAAGAGTGAAGTAAAATCAGAATAAGAGTGATGTGTTTTGTAAACAAGAGCGAAGTAAAATCAGAATAAGAGTGATGTGTTTTGTAAACAAGAGCGAAGCAAAATCAGAATAAGAGTGATGTGTTTTGTAAACAAGACTGAAGTAAAATCAGAATAAGATTGATGTGAACAAGAGTGAAGTAAAATCAGAAAAAGAGTGATGTGTTTTGTGAACAAGAGTGAAGTAAAATCAGAATAAGAGTGATGTGTTTTGTGAACAAGAGTGAAATAAAATCAGAATAAGATTGATATGTTTTGTGAACAAGAGTGAAGTATAATCAGAATAAGAGTGATGTGTTTTGTAAACAACAGTGAAGTAATATCATGCTAAGAGTGACGTTTTTTGTAAACAACAGTGAAGTAAAATCATGCTAAGAGTGATGTGTTTTGTAATCAACGGTGAAGTAAAATCATAATAAGAGTGATGTGTTTTGTAAACAAGAGTGAAGTAAAATCAGAATAAGAGTGATGTGTTTTGTAAACAAGAGTGAAGTAAAATAAGAATAAGAGTAATGTGTTTTATAAACAAGAGTGAAGTAAAATCAGAATAAGAGTGATGTGTTTTGTGAACAAGAGTGAAATAAAATCAGAATAAGATTGATATGTTTTGTGAACAAGAGTGAAGTATAATCAGAATAAGAGTGATGTGTTTTGTAAACAACAGTGAAGTAATATCATGCTAAGAGTGACGTTTTTTGTAAACAACAGTGAAGTAAAATCATGCTAAGAGTGATGTGTTTTGTAATCAACGGTGAAGTAAAATCATAATAAGAGTGATGTGTTTTGTAAACAAGAGTGAAGTAAAATCAGAATAAGAGTGATGTGTTTTGTAAACAAGAGTGAAGTAAAATAAGAATAAGAGTAATGTGTTTTGTAAACAAGAGTGAAGTAAAATCAGAATAAGAGTGATGTGTTTTGTGAACAAGAGTGATGTAAAATCAGAATAAGAGTGATGAGTTTTGTGAACAAGAGTGAAGTAAAATCAGAATAAGAGTGATGTGTTTTGTGAACAAGAGTGAAGTAAAATCAGAATAAGAGTGATGTGAACAAGAGTGAAGTAAAATCAGTGTAAGAGTGATGTGTTTTGTGAACAAGAGTGAAGTAAAATCAGAATAAGAGTGATGAGTTTTGTGAACAAGAGTGAAGTAAAATCAGAATAAGAGTGATGTGTTTTGTGAACAAGAGTGAAGTAAAATCAGAATAAGAGTGATGTGTTTTGTGAACAAGAGTGATGTAAAATCAGAATAATAGTGATGTATTTTGTAAACAACAGTGAAGTAAAATCATGCTAAGAGTGATGTGTTTTGTAAACAACAGTGAAGTATAATCATAATAAGAGTGATGTGTTTTGTAAACAAGAGTGAAGCAAAATCAAAATAAGAGTGATGTGTTTTGTAAACAAGAGTGAAGTAAAATCAAAATAAGGGTGATGTGTTTTGTGAACAAGAGTAAAGTAAAATAAGAATAAGAGTGATGTGTTTTGTGAACAAGAGTGAAGTAAAAATTAGAATAAGAGTGATGTATTTTGCCAACAACAGTGAAGTAAAATCATAATAAGAGTGATGTGTTTTGTAAACAAGAGTGAAGTAAAATCATGCTAATAGTGATGTGTTTTGTAAACAAGAGTGAATTAAAATCATGCTAAGAGTGATGTGTTTTGTAAACAAAGTGAAGTAAAATGATGCTAAGAGTGATGTGTTTTGTAAACAACAGTGAAGTAAAAACATAATAAGAGTGATGTGTTTTATAAACAAGAGTGAAGTAAAATCAGAATAAGAGTGATGTGTTTTGTAAACAAGAGTGAAGTAAAATAAGAATAAGAGTAATGTGTTTTGTAAACAAGAGTGAAGTAAAATCAGAATAAGAGTGATGTGTTTTGTAAAAAAGAGTGAAGAAAAATCAGAACAAGAGTTACGTATTTTGTAAACAAGGGTGAAGTAAAATTAGAATAAGAGTGATGTATTTTGTAAACAAGAGTGAAGTAAAATCAGAGTAAGAGTGATGTGTTTTATGAACAAGAGTGAAGTAAAATCAGAATAAGGGTGATGTGTTTTGTCAACAATTGTGAAGTAAAATTATAATAAGAGTGATGTGTTTTGTAAACAAAAGTGAAGTAAAATCATGCTAAGAGTGATGTGTTTTGTAAACAAGACTGAAATAAAATCATGCTAAGAGTGATGTGTTTTGTAAACAAAGTGAATTAAAATCATGCTAAGAGTAATGTGTTTTGTAAACAAGAGTGAAGTAAAATCAAAATAAGAGTGATGTGTTTTGTAAACAAGAGTGAAATAAAATCAGAATAATAGTGATGTGTTTTGTAAACAAGGGTGAAGTAAAATCAGAGTAAGAGTATTGTGTTTTGTGAACAAGATTGAAATAAAATCAGAATAAGAGTGATGTGTTTTGTGAACAAGAGTGATGTAAAATCAGAATAATAGTGACGTGTTTTGTAAACAACAGTGAAGTAAAATCAGAATAAGAGTGATGTGTTTTGTAAACAAGAGTGAAGTAAAATCAGAATAAGAGTGATGTGTTTTGTAAACAAGAGCGAAGTAAAATCAGAATAAGAGTGATGTGTTTTGTAAACAAGAGCGAAGCAAAATCAGAATAAGAGTGATGTGTTTTGTAAACAAGAGTGAAGTAAAATCAGAATAAGATTGATGTGAACAAGAGTGAAGTAAAATCAGAAAAAGAGTGATGTGTTTTGTGAACAAGAGTGAAGTAAAATCAGAATAAGAGTGATGTGTTTTGTGAACAAGAGTGAAATAAAATCAGAATAAGATTGATATGTTTTGTGAACAAGAGTGAAGTATAATCAGAATAAGAGTGATGTGTTTTGTAAACAACAGTGAAGTAATATCATGCTAAGAGTGACGTTTTTTGTAAACAACAGTGAAGTAAAATCATGCTAAGAGTGATGTGTTTTGTAAACAAAGTGAATTAAAATCATGCTAAGAGTAATGTGTTTTGTAAACAAGAGTGAAGTAAAATCAAAATAAGAGTGATGTGTTTTGTAAACAAGAGTGAAATAAAATCAGAATAATAGTGATGTGTTTTGTAATTAAGGGTGAAGTAAAATCAGAGTAAGAGTATTGTGTTTTGTGAACAAGATTGAAATAAAATCAGAATAAGAGTGATGTGTTTTGTGAACAAGAGTGATGTAAAATCAGAATAATAGTGATGTATTTTGTAAACAACAGTGAAGTAAAATCATGCTAAGAGTGATGTGTTTTGTAAACAACAGTGAAGTATAATCATAATAAGAGTGATGTGTTTTGTAAACAAGAGTGAAGCAAAATCAAAATAAGAGTGATGTGTTTTGTAAACAAGAGTGAAGTAAATCAAAATAAGGGTGATGTGTTTGTGAACAAGAGTAAAGTAAAATAAGAATAAGAGTGATGTGTTTTGTGAACAAGAGTGAAGTAAAAATTAGAATAAGAGTGATGTATTTATGCCAACACAGTGAAGTAAAATATCAGAATAAAGAGTGATGTGTTTTGTAAACAAGAGCGAAGTAAAATCAGAATAAGAGTGATGTGTTTTGTAAACAAGAGCGAAGTAAAATCAGAATAAGAGGGATGTGTTTTGTAAACAAGAGCGAAGTAAAATCAGAATAAGAGTGATGTGTTTTGTAAACAAGAGTGAAGTAAAATCAGAATAAGATTGATGTGTTTTGTGAACAAGAGTGAAGTAAAATCAGAATAAGAGGGATGTGTTTTGTAAACAATAGTGAAGTAAAATCATAATAAGAGTGATGTGAACAAGAGTGAAGTAAAATCACAAAAAGAGTGATGTGTTTTGTGAACAAGAGTGAAGTAAAATCAGAATAAGAGTGTTGTGTTTTTTGAACAAGAGTGAAGTAAAATCAGAATAAGATTGATATGTTCTGTGAACAAGAGTGAAGTATAATCAGAATAAGAGTGATGTGTTTTGTAAACAACGGTGAAGTAATATCATGCTAAGAGTGATGTGTTTTGTAAACAACGGTGAAGTAAAATCATGCTAAGAGTGATGTGTTTTGTAAAAAAGAGTGAAGAAAAATCAGAATAAGAGTGACGTATTTTGTAAACAAGGGTGAAGTAAAATTAGAATAAGAGTGATGTATTTTGTAAACAAGAGTGAAGTAAAATCAGAGTATGAGTGATGTGTTTTGTGAACAAGAGTGAAGTAAAATAAGAATAAGAGTGATGTGTTTTATGAACAAGAGTGAAGTAAAATCAGAATAAGAGTGATGTGTTTTGTCAACAACAGTGAAGTAAAATTATAATAAGAGTGATGTGTTTTGTAAACAAGAGTGAAGTAAAATCATGCTAAGAGTGATGTGTTTTGTAAACAAAGTGAATTAAAATCATGCTAAGAGTAATGTGTTTTGTAAACAACAGTGAAGTAAAAATATAATAAGAGTGATGTGTTTTATAAACAAGAGTGAAGTAAAATCAGAATAAGAGTGATGTGTTTTGTAAACAAGAGTGAAGTAAAATCAAAATAACAGTGTTGTGTTTTATAAACAAGAGTGAAGTAAAATCAGAATAAGAATGATTTGTTTTGTAAACAAGAGTGATGTAAAATCATGCTAAGAGTGATGTGTTTTGTA
This sequence comes from Salvia splendens, assembly GCF_004379255.2. Classification (NCBI taxonomy): domain Eukaryota; kingdom Viridiplantae; phylum Streptophyta; class Magnoliopsida; order Lamiales; family Lamiaceae; genus Salvia; species Salvia splendens. The sequence goes on from NW_024598815.1 coordinate 61,859, forward strand.
AACAAGAGTGAAGTAAAATCATGCTAAGAGTGATGTGTTTTGTAAACAAAGTGAAGTAAAATGATGCTAAGAGTGATGTGTTTTGTAAACAACAGTGAAGTAAAAACATAATAAGAGTGATGTGTTTTGTAAACAAGAGTGAAGTAAAATCAAAATAACAGTGATGTGTTTTATAAACAAGAGTGAAGTAAAATTATAATAAGAATGATGTGTTTTATAAACAAGAGTGAAGTAAAATCAGAATAAGAGTGATGTGTTTTGTAAACAAGAGCGAAGTAAAATCAGAATAAGAGTGATGTGTTTTGTAAACAAGAGCGAAGTAAAATCAGAATAAGAGTGATGTGTTTTGTAAACAAGAGTGAAGTAAAATCAGAATAATATTGATGTGAATAAGAGTGAAGTAAAATCAGAAAAAGAGTGATGTGTTTTGTGAACAAGAGTGAAGTAAAATCAGAATAAGAGTGATGTGTTTTGTGAACAAGAGTGAAGTAAAATCAGAATAAGATTGATATGTTTTGTGAACAAGAGTGAAGTATAATCAGAATAAGAGTGATGTGTTTTGTAAACAACAGTAAAGTAATATCATGCCAAGAGTGACGTGTTTTGTAAACAACAGTGGAGTAAAATCATGCTAAGAGTGATGTGTTTTGTAATCAACGGTGAAGTAAAATCATAATAAGAGTGATGTGTTTTGTAAACAAGAGTGAAGTAAAATCAGAATAAGAGTGATGTGTTTTGTAAACAAGAGTGAAGTAAAATCAGAATAAGAGTGATGTGTTTTGTAAAAAAGAGTGAAGAAAAATCAGAATAAGAGTGACGTATTTTGTAAACAAGGGTGAAGTAAAATTAGAATAAGAGTGATGTATTTTGTAAACAAGAGTGAAGTAAAATCAGAGTAAGAGTGATGTGTTTTGTGAACAAGAGTGAAGTAAAATAAGAATAAGAGTGATGTGTTTTATGAACAAGAGTGAAGTAAAATCAGAATAAGAGTGATGTGTTTTGTAAACAAGAGCGAAGTAAAATCAGAATAAGAGTGATGTGTTTTGTAAACAAGAGCGAAGTAAAATCAGAATAAGAGTGATGTGTTTTGTAAACAAGAGCGAAGTAAAATCAGAATAAGAGTGATGTGTTTTGTAAACAAGAGTGAAGTAAAATCAGAATAAGATTGATGTGTTTTGTGAACAAGAGTGAAGTAAAATCAGAATAAGAGGGATGTGTTTTGTAAACAAGAGTGAAGTAAAATCAGAATAAGAGTGATGTGAACAAGAGTGAAGTAAAATCACAAAAAGAGTTATGTGTTTTGTGAACAAGAGTGAAGTAAAATCAGAATAAGAGTGTTGTGTTTTGTGAACAAGAGTGAAGTAAAATCAGAATAAGATTGATATGTTTTGTGAACAAGAGTGAAGTATAATCAGAATAAGAGTGATGTGTTTTGTAAACAACAGTGAAGTAATATCATGCTAAGAGTGACGTGTTTTGTAAACAACAGTGAAGTAAAATCATGCTAAGAGTGATGTGTTTCGTAATCAACGGTGAAGTAAAATCATAATAAGAGAGATGTGTTTTGTAAACAAGAGTGAAGTAAAATCAGAATAAGAGTGATGTGTTTTGTAAACAAGAGTGAAGTAAAATAAGAATAAGAGTAATGTGTTTTGTAAACAAGAGTGAAGTAAAATCAGAATAAGAGTGATGTGTTTTGTAAAAAAGAGTGAAGAAAAATCAGAATAAGAGTGACGTACATTGTAAACAAGGGTGAAGTAAAATTAGAATAAGAGTGATGTATTTTGTAAACAAGAGTGAAGCAAAATCAGAGTAAGAGTGATGTGTTTTGTGAACAAGAGTGAAGTAAAATAAGAATAAGAGTGATGTGTTTTATGAACAAGAGTGAAGTAAAATCAGAATAAGAGTGATGTGTTTTGTCAACAACAGTGAAGTAAAATTATAATAAGAGTGATGTGTTTTGTAAACAAAAGTGAAGTAAAATCATGCTAAGAGTGAAGTGTTTTGTAAACAAGAGTGAAATAAAATCATGCTAAGAGTGATGTGTTTTGTAAACAAAGTGAATTAAAATCATGCTAAGAGTAATGTGTTTTGTAAACAACAGTGAAGTAAAAACATAATAAGAGTGATGTGTTTTGTAAACAAGAGTGAAGTAAAATCAGAATAAGAGTGATGTGTTTTGTAAACAAGAGTGAAGTAAAATCAAAATAACAGTGTTGTGTTTTATAAACAAGAGTGAAGTAAAATCAGAATAAGAATGATTTGTTTTGTAAACAAGAGTGAAGTAAAATCATGCTAAGAGTGGTGTGTTTTGTAAACAAGAGTGAAGTAAAATCATGCTAAGAGTGATGTGTTTTGTAAACAAAGTGAAGTAAAATGATGCTAAGAGTGATGTGTTTTTTTAACAACAGTGAAGTAAAAACATAATAAGAGTGATGTGTTTTGTAAACAAGAGTGAAGTAAAATCAGAATAACAGTGATGTGTTTTATAAACAAGAGTGAAGTAAAATCAGAATAAGAGTGATGTGTTTTGTAAACAAGAGTGAAGTAAAATAAGAATAAGAGTAATGTGTTTTGTAAACAAGAGTGAAGTAAAATCAGAATAAGAGTGATGTGTTTTGTAAAAATGTCACGCCCGCATTTCCTAAGGATAGGAAGTACGGTGGACCGCGACTAGGGGAGGAATAAAGAAGCGGGGAAGAAAGGGGAGAACAGGAATATTTGACCCAAAAACATTTAATAAGAGGGAGTTCACTTCAAACATTGTACTAAGAAGACATTACTAAAGTTAATGTAAACAGAGTTAAATAAAAACAATGTATCGGATTACAAAGCAGCGGAAAAGACCAAAAGACAGATGATGCCGGGTATGACGACACGACACCATCCAAAAGACCAAGTAAAACACTCATTTGGCTTTCACTGCTCAACATCCGCCATCCCCATCGCCGCTCAACCTGCACATTAAGAAAACAACATGCAGGGCTGAGTACTTATTGCACTCAGTGGACACACGCCAAAATCATAGCTTGTCATGCCACATCAGTGTAACCTTGGGGTTTTAAGTGTAAGAAAATAACCCAAGTACACAAAATATATTTCATAAATTCGACTGCGCAGTCATTTTCAGATATTGCCACCCTTATTCCCACCATCATACACTATCTGATCCAACGGTGACAAGGGGCGTGGCCACACCCCAGGTCACTAGACCGGCCAACTTGCTCTCAGATGGCTCCCGATCTCGTGTACACTAGCCTGAGGGTTCGCAGCCCAACAGACCCGAATTCGATTAAACATATGTGGTAAACCACTTCAGATAGGTTTCAAAGCAAAACAGTTGGCAAGACAAACAGTTCACCTCCATAAACATTTCCGGAACAAAGTCCGTATTTAAAGATAACCCACATAAAAGTAGGGTAGAAAAGCCCACCTCGATTGCTTAGCTTTTAAAACAGTTCCCTTCAACCACACTTTCCTCGTAACAGTCACCCTTTTGAAAGATAAATAAATCATGATTAGAGTCAGGGTAGACGATGTTTAACGACAATGCATGATTCCTACGTGGACGACTTCAACATCTAGCACGTTACACGTATACACACTTAACAACATGTTATAACAAACACACAAAAAAACACGTCCGAAACACACCACGCACGCACCCGACACGCATACCACGTACCCAAGACGCGCACACGACACAAACACAACACTCAAACTCCCGGAACACCCACACTGCACAAACGACTCACCTGGCTCGGAACAGGTTCGGGAAAAAGGCTCGGCGTCTCGGCCTGGCTCGGTACCTCGGCCGGCTGTCTCGGCCGCCTGTGTCTCGGCACCTCGGCCGACCATCTCGGCCGCCTGCTCGGCACCTCGGCCGACCGTCTCGGCCGTCCGGCTCGGCACCTCGGCCGACCATCTCGGCCGTCCGGCTCGGCACCTCGGCCGACCGTCTCGGCCGCCTGTTCGGCACCTCGGCCGACCACCTCGGCCGCCTGCTCGGCACCTCGGCCGATCATCTCGGCCGTCTGCTCGGCACCTCGGCCGACCATCTCGGCCGTCCGGCTCGGCACCTCGGCCGACCGTCTCGGCCGCCTGTTCGGCACCTCGGCCGACCATCTCGGCCGTCCGGCTCGGCACCTCGGCCGACCATCTCGGCCGTCTGCTCGGCACCTAGTTTACACCCCTTTTCCTCTGACCTCCGATTCTCAAACCCTATACGACATTCACACCACACCTCCTACGTCCCAAAACACACCCAAACACCTGGGTCATCCCTTCAAAACTCTCCACAACACTGCCCTAGGCCGAACCCTACAACTCTCGGCCAACACACACGAAAACTCTCGAACCAAACACTGATTTTCCCGAGCCATCTCTTGGCCAAACACACCCACATACTTCACAAAACACAACACTCAGAAACACACCCAAAGCACATGAAAACATCTCCCAAAAACATACAACTCGTGAATCTGCGCAGTCTACTTGCAAAAATCATAATAAAATCATACGACATCCAATGAAGCTGAAATTTACCCGCCACACCGAAGACACATCCAAGTTCATACAGTTAAAATTTCGTACCAAAAGAAGATCGTTTGCTCAGTCAAAAAGGGGTCGGAACCCACTGTCAGTTACCATCAAAAACATGCTTCACACAAACACATAATCCCACAACTTATTCAGCATCTAACCCCTCCAAAACGTCCTACATGCATGAATTCGAATTAAACGAGAGTTGAGGCCTTGTGTTACCTTTCCCGGATAGTTCAACGTAGTGAAAAAGCTTTACTTCCTCTTACGACTCCGATTCACGATGAAGGGGGGTATCACCTTGAGGAATCCAAGACGATGATGAGAGGGAGTGAAAGGGGAAAGGTAAACCGAGAGGGAGGAGGGCGAGAGAACTTACCGGTGAGAGAGCAACTTCGCGAAAGAGAGAGATGAGAGATTGAGAGAGACCGAAGAGAGAAAAAGATTGGAAAAAAGGGAATGAATCGGTTAAGAGGGAGTGGGGGAGGTTGAGAAATTAGTGGGGAGAGAGGGAGGGTTTTCGAAAAAGAGAGAGGGAGAGGGAGAGAAAAACCGAGAGAGAGGGGGGGGGTTTAATTTATTAATTAAGATATTAATTTGCTTTTCAAATAACCATAAAACTAAATATTCACACCCATAAATAATATAAAACAAATAAAACATACCATACCATATCTTAAACAAGATATTCACAAAAGCAAACACCCCTTAAATAAAAAAACGGACATTACATTCCTCCCACCTTAAAAAAAATTTCGTCCCGAAATTTCCTAGATCACTCAAACAGCTCTGGAAACTTCTCTCTCATCCTATCTTCTGATTCCCATGTTGCTTCTTCGATTCCATGATTCCTCCACCGTACTTTCACCGAAGCAATTGACTTATTCCTCAATTCTTGCACTCTTCGATCCAAAATGGCCTCGGGCTTCTCCTCATAGCTTAGATCGGGGTTTAGGATCATCATCTCTTCCTGGTGAACTATGTGTGTGGGGTCAAACACGTACTTCCTCAATTGTGACACATGGAAGACGTTGTGCACATTCCCAAAGCTTGGTGGTAAGGCCAATCTGTATGCTACCACGCCGACTCTATCCAAAATCTCGTATGGGCCGACAAATCGAGGTCTCAGCTTTCCTTTCACTCCAAAACGGGTTATTCCCTTAGAAGGGGAAACTTTCAGAAAGACCTTTTCCCCGACCTCGAACTGTAAATCGGTCCTTCGAACATCCGCATAAGATTTCTGTCGATCCTGTGCCTCCTTGATCCTCCCACGGATTTGTCGGACAATCTCTATCATCTCTTCTACAGAGTCTGGTCCGAGAATTCTTCTCTCACCCACTTCATCCCAATAAAGTGGCGACCTACACTTCTTCCCATACAATGCCTCATATGGAGCCATCTTGATAGTCGCCTGGTAACTATTATTGTACGCGAACTCTACCAATGGCAGCACTTCTTCCCAACCCCAGCCTCGATCAAGCACCACGGCTTGTAGCATGTCCTCCAAGGCTTGTATCGTTCTCTCCGACTGCCCGTCGGTTTGCGGGTGGAAAGCTGTACTGAAACTCAACTTAGTCCCCAACTCGCGCTGCAGGCTTGTCCAAAATCTAGAAGTGAATTTAGCATCACGATCAGATGTGATTGTCGCTGGAACTCCATGCAAGCGTATAATTTCCCGTACATATACCTTAGCCAACTGATCGGATCCATAAGTGGCACGAACCGGCACAAAATGGGCAGATTTGGTGAGGCGATCTATAATCACCCAAATCACCGTGTTCCCTCGCTGGGATTTTGGCAGTCCTACCACAAAGTCCATTGCAATATGTTCCCACTTCCATTCCGGAATCTCGAGGGGTTGCAATTTCCCATAGGGCCGTTGGTGTAGCGCCTTTACTTGTTGACATGCCAGGCATCTCTCCACAAATGCCGCAACATGCTTTTTCATACCGTTCCACCAAAACTGTCTTTTCAAGTCTTGATACATTTTGGTGCTCCCTGGATGAGCAGCGTATGGGGTTTCATGTGCTTCTCTCATGATTTCCATCCTCAGGCCTTCATCCTTAGGCACACACAACCTTCCCTTGTAGGTGAGACCGTTATCCGCTGCCTCACGGAAACTTCCGGGTTCACCCGTCCTCACTTCTGAGCGAATCTTTTCTAGTAACGTATCTCGCCGTTGAGCTTCTACAATTCTAGCTCTTAAGTCGGGTTCCGTTACCAACGTGGCTACTATTCCTTCCACAGTCTCGGGTATTCTCACTACTTCCAACCGCATCTTACTGAACTCTTGGATTAAACTCTCCTCGATAGTAAGAAAGGTGGCCAGCTGAGATTGAGACTTCCTACTAAGAGCATCGGCCACTACGTTTGCTTTTCCCGGATGGTAATTTATACCACAATCGTAGTCCTTTACCAACTCGAGCCACCTACGTTGGCGCATGTTCAACTCCTTTTGCTCAAAGAAATACTTTAGGCTCTTATGGTCCGTGTATATCTCACAACGGACTCCATAGAGATGGTGTCTCCAGATCTTCAAAGCATGTACCACGGCTGCCAGTTCCAAGTCATGCGTCGGATAATTCAGCTCATGGGGCTTCAATTGTCTCGATGCATATGCAATCACTTTCCCTTTCTGCATAAGCACACATCCAAGTCCCACCTTCGACGCATCCGGATACACCGCATAGTCAGTCTCTGGCTCTGGCACGGCTAGGATTGGTGCGGTGGTCAATTTCTCCTTCAACAACTGAAAGCTCGCCTCACATTCTGGTGTCCAAATCATCTTGACTCCCTTTTTCAGTTGTTGCGTCATTGGCCTTGCTATCTTCGAGAATCCCTCGATGAATCTTCGATAATAGCCCGCCAGTCCTAAAAAGCTTCGGATTTCGTTTTGTGTAGAAGGTGACTTCCACTCCTGCACCGCTTCCACCTTGGCCGGGTCCACACGAATTCCATCTGAGGTTACTACATGTCCCAGAAAATTCACTTCCTTGAGCCAAAACTCGCATTTACTGAACTTGGCATATAGTTTCTCGTCCCTTAGAGTTGCTAGGACGGTTCTCAAGTGCTCTTTGTGCTCCTCCTCGTTCTTTGAGTAAACAAGCACATCATCGATGAAAACTAGGACAAACCGATCCAGAAATGGATGGAACACGCGGTTCATAAGGTCCATGAACACTGCCGGGGCGTTCGTCAGTCCAAAAGGCATCACGACGAACTCATAATGACCATATCTTGTTCGAAAAGCTGTCTTGGGTACATCTTCTCGCCGAACCCTCAGCTGATGGTACCCAGACCTCAAATCCATCTTAGAGAAGACTCCTGCCCCTCGAAGTTGGTCAAACAAGTCGTCTATCCTTGGTAGCGGATACTTGTTCTTCAGCGTCAGTTTGTTTAGCTCTCGATAGTCGATGCACATCCTCATCGTTCCATCCTTTTTCTTTACAAACAACACTGGTGCTCCCCATGGCGACACGCTAGGTCTAATGAATCCCAATTCCAGTAGCTCTTGTAGTTGCACCTTAAGCTCCTCCAACTCTTTTGGCGCCATCCTATAAGGTGCTTTGGATATTGGTGCCGATCCGGGCTCCAGATCGATCGTGAATTCTACCTGCCTGTCGGGTAGGGGTCCCGGCAATGCATCGGGGAAGACATCGGGATATTCACTCACTATCGCCACATCTTCTATCTTCCTGTCTTTCTTCTCCTCCCCATTCAAATAAACAAGGTACGCTGGACATCCCTTTCTCATCATTGTAGTGGCTTGCAGCGCAGAGATAATGGACTTGCGTCGGTTCATTGAGATTCCGTAAAACTTCGTCGGCTCTTTTCCCGGGGTTTCAAACGAAATTTCCCTTTCTCTACAATGAAGGGTAACGTGGTTCTCCGCTAACCAATCCATACCCAAGATTATGTCTACGCTACCCATCGTCATTACTTGTAAATTATGAGCCAACAAACTGAGTTCACCTATTCCAAAGTTCACACATGCACAAGATCGGGATATATCTATAGTCCCGCCTACCGGTGAGGTCACACTCATAGTGGGTTCGGTCTTAACAGTAGGTAATTCAAAAGTATCCACACAAGACGTTGATATAAAGGAATGCGACGCACCCGTATCAAACAAGACAACTATAGGCATATTGAGAAGTGTGCCCATACCTGCCAAGTTTCCTTGCCCAAAGGTTTCTTTCCCGTTTGCCGGCTGCTTCCCCTTCAAGGCGTAGGCCCTTGCTTGCGATGGTAATCCTTGGCGGCGTTGTTGCGGTGGAGGTGCAGGTAGTGCCTGGGATTGTGGACGGAAACCTAGCTGGTTCTGTCTCGTTCCCGTTCCCATGTTCTTATTTGGGCAATTTCGGAGGTAATGCCCACTTCCACCACAGTTGAAGCACCTAGGGTCTCGACACTCTCCGGTGTGGTACTTGAAGCACCTTCCACATTGAGGGTTCCTCGGCGGAAAGTTGGCCCTCGATTGAAAAGTATTCTGTCTCCCGCCATTGTAGGGTGGGTTCCTCATGTGTTGTGGCCTCTTACCACCATACTGAGCCTGGTCACCATCCCACCTCCTCTTCTCTTGGTGGCCTGACTGAGCTTGTAGGGGTGTCGCGTTTGTTGTTGCCACAACTCTTGGCTTAGGGAGTGCATCTTCCACGTCCAGTGCACAAGTCAAGATCTCCGAGTAGGAGAGTTCTCCTCGACAGGCCAATGCGGCCTTTATCTCATCTCTGAGCCCGGCCCGGAACTTCACCGCCCATTTCTCATCGGTGTCCATCAACTCGGGCGCATATCGTGCCATCTGCGCGAGGGCTCGGTCATACTCGGTTACAGTCATTCGGCCTTGGCTTAGTGTGTGGAACTCTACCACCTTGGCCCGTCTGTACGTCTTTGGGACATACTTGTTGTCAATCTCCACCTTAAACTCTTCCCATGTTAGCGCTTCCAGGCGTGCAGGATTCATAGTCCTTTGCCGAGTCTCCCACCAGTAATCGGCAGCACCTGATAGTTGAAAGGTGGCGCAAGCAATGCGCTCCCTATCTGTGCACTCCATGACCCTGAAGATACGCTCGAGGCCGCGTATCCACTCTTCCGCTTTTGATGGATCTCCTTGTCCATCGAATTTAGGAGGATTCTGCCTGGAGAACGTAACTATGAATCTTTCTTGTTGAGGCGGGGGTGGAGGTGGTGGTGGCGGTGGTGGTGGAGGTGGTGCCTCCACGTTGGGTCCTTGTCGTGGTTGGCGTGCACGTCTTGGCGGTATTCTGATTCAATATCCAAAAAGTGTTACTACAATTCTCATCCAAAATTACCACTTTCTCAAAATTTTCTTATAAAATCTTCATGTAGTATAAGATGCAACACATAGGATATATATATCAAAATCCAAATTCTCATTAAAAGAAAGGAGGTCAAACGTTGTTCTCAAGAGCAGATCGTACTGAAAACAAAAACTGAAAAGACAACGAACTATTCTAATTCTCGACCACGACTCTATCATCCTCATCCATAGGCCCTTCCTCTGGGTCTTCGTCATCGTCCTCCTCGGGGTTCTCTTGCTGAGCCTCCTCGGGGTTCCCTTGCGGAGCCTCCTCGAGTTCCTCCTCATAGTCATCTTCAAACCCTTGCTCATCCTCGTACATACTCACGTACTTGTCCTGATACACAATCCTCTCTTGCACATCCCGTGGGGGCTGTTCCTCTCGAGAGTCTACCAGTGCACAATACACGGCCTTCCGAAAGCCAGCCATGTCACCCACCATGTCATCGGTAGCGGGCTCATGCCACGTGTACCTTCTCGCCGTTCTTTCAGCCCACTCCTTCCAGCTGTCAGGGAGCAATTCTATTAGCTTCTCAATACCGTCATGCTCTGTCACTCCGAACTCCTGAGCTGCCCTCCATAGGGTATCGAAGTGTGCCACGAACTCGATCAACGGTATGTGATCCTTCTTCCGGTACACTCTATAATCCCTGAGCACCCTCTGTGTCCTAAGTCTATCGCGATCACTCCGTCGCGGGGTTCGGAACATACGCGCCATCTATAGAAAAACAGAAACAACCGCCTCGCGTATAAAAACAGAGTGCATAACCGAAGAAGAGAGAGATATGTGTATGCAGACGTATCGATGTTCTAACTCCCAACCCGCTGGTGTTCAAAGGCCAAACGTTCTTATCTACTATAGGTCCAAGAAGCACTAGTGAAATCCTATCACGTCCAAGTTCAAACATTCAAAAGGCCAACACATACTCACATAAAAGCTCACATCAACATTCACGTCATCAAATCATCATACATCAGCTACATGCTTTCAAGTACATTCGACACTCAATAACAGTTCATAATTCAAATAATTTCCAGCTTTCCACATCACTTTGTACCCTTCCACATGTCTCAACATTTACTTAAACTTTACACAAAAACATTTTCGAACCCAAAATCACAATTTCCTCCACCTCCATATACTTTCCAAAAATTCAAAATTTTCATTACCTCATTTCAGGTTGAGTGCGATGCGTCGGATGTTGAGCCAATGACACTTTTGAAAACTTAGTCAAAACAGAAAAAGACTTTTGGGTCCAGAGCAGAAAGAAAACCTAGGCTCTGATACCACTCTGTCACGCCCGCATTTCCTAAGGATAGGAAGTACGGTGGACCGCGACTAGGGGAGGAATAAAGAAGCGGGGAAGAAAGGGGAGAACAGGAATATTTGACCCAAAAACATTTAATAAGAGGGAGTTCACTTCAAACATTGTACTAAGAAGACATTACTAAAGTTAATGTAAACAGAGTTAAATAAAAACAATGTATCGGATTACAAAGCAGCGGAAAAGACCAAAAGACAGATGATGCCGGGTATGACGACACGACACCATCCAAAAGACCAAGTAAAACACTCATTTGGCTTTCACTGCTCAACATCCGCCATCCCCATCGCCGCTCAACCTGCACATTAAGAAAACAACATGCAGGGCTGAGTACTTATTGCACTCAGTGGACACACGCCAAAATCATAGCTTGTCATGCCACATCAGTGTAACCTTGGGGTTTTAAGTGTAAGAAAATAACCCAAGTACACAAAATATATTTCATAAATTCGACTGCGCAGTCATTTTCAGATATTGCCACCCTTATTCCCACCATCATACACTATCTGATCCAACGGTGACAAGGGGCGTGGCCACACCCCAGGTCACTAGACCGGCCAACTTGCTCTCAGATGGCTCCCGATCTCGTGTACACTAGCCTGAGGGTTCGCAGCCCAACAGACCCGAATTCGATTAAACATATGTGGTAAACCACTTCAGATAGGTTTCAAAGCAAAACAGTTGGCAAGACAAACAGTTCACCTCCATAAACATTTCCGGAACAAAGTCCGTATTTAAAGATAACCCACATAAAAGTAGGGTAGAAAAGCCCACCTCGATTGCTTAGCTTTTAAAACAGTTCCCTTCAACCACACTTTCCTCGTAACAGTCACCCTTTTGAAAGATAAATAAATCATGATTAGAGTCAGGGTAGACGATGTTTAACGACAATGCATGATTCCTACGTGGACGACTTCAACATCTAGCACGTTACACGTATACACACTTAACAACATGTTATAACAAACACACAAAAAAACACGTCCGAAACACACCACGCACGCACCCGACACGCATACCACGTACCCAAGACGCGCACACGACACAAACACAACACTCAAACTCCCGGAACACCCACACTGCACAAACGGCTCACCTGGCTCGGAACAGGTTCGGGAAAAAGGCTCGGCGTCTCGGCCTGACTCGGTGCCTCGGCCGGCTGTCTCGGCCGCCTGTGTCTCGGCACCTCGGCCGACCATCTCGGCCGCCTGCTCGGCACCTCGGCCGACCGTCTCGGCCGTCCGGCTCGGCACCTCGGCCGACCATCTCGGCCGTCCGGCTCGGCACCTCGGCCGACCGTCTCGGCCGCCTGTTCGGCACCTCGGCCGACCACCTCGGCCGCCTGCTCGGCACCTCGGCCGATCATCTCGGCCGTCTGCTCGGCACCTCGGCCGACCATCTCGGCCGTCCGGCTCGGCACCTCGGCCGACCGTCTCGGCCGCCTGCTCGGCACCTCGGCCGACCATCTCGGCCGTCCGGCTCGGCACCTCGGCCGACCGTCTCGGCCGCCTGTTCGGCACCTCGGCCGACCATCTCGGCCGTCCGGCTCGGCACCTCGGCCGACCATCTCGGCCGTCTGCTCGGCACCTAGTTTACACCCCTTTTCCTCTGACCTCCGATTCTCAAACCCTATACGACATTCACACCACACCTCCTACGTCCCAAAACACACCCAAACACCTGGGTCATCCCTTCAAAACTCTCCACAACACTGCCCTAGGCCGAACCCTACAACTCTCGGCCAACACACACGAAAACTCTCGAACCAAACACTGATTTTCCCGAGCCATCTCTTGGCCAAACACACCCACATACTTCACAAAACACAACACTCAGAAACACACCCAAAGCACATGAAAACATCTCCCAAAAACATACAACTCGTGAATCTGCGCAGTCTACTTGCAAAAATCATAATAAAATCATACGACATCCAATGAAGCTGAAATTTACACGCCACACCGAAGACACATCCAAGTTCATACAGTTAAAATTTCGTACCAAAAGAAGATCGTTTGCTCAGTCAAAAAGGGGTCGGAACCCACTGTCAGTTACCATCAAAAACATGCTTCACACAAACACATAATCCCACAACTTATTCAGCATCTAACCCCTCCAAAACGTCCTACATGCATGAATTCGAATTAAACGAGAGTTGAGGCCTTGTGTTACCTTTCCCGGATAGTTCAACGTAGTGAAAAAGCTTTACTTCCTCTTACGACTCCGATTCACGACGAAGGGGGGTATCACCTTGAGGAATCCAAGACGATGATGAGAGGGAGTGAAAGGGGAAAGGTAAACCGAGAGGGAGGAGGGTGAGAGAACTTACCGGTGAGAGAGCAACTTCGCGAAAGAGAGAGATGAGAGATTGAGAGAGACCGAAGAGAGAAAAAGATTGGAAAAAAGGGAATGAATCGGTTAAGAGGGAGTGGGGGAGGTTGAGAAATTAGTGGGGAGAGAGGGAGGGTTTTCGAAAAAGAGAGAGGGAGAGGGAGAGAAAAACCGAGAGAGAGGGGGGGGGGGTTTAATTTATTAATTAAGATATTAATTTGCTTTTCAAATAACCATAAAACTAAATATTCACACCCATAAATAATATAAAACAAATAAAACATACCACACCATATCTTAAACAAGATATTCACAAAAGCAAACACCCCTTAAATAAAAAAACGGACATTACAAAAAAAGAGTGAAGAAAAATCAGAATAAGAGTGACGTACTTTGTAAACAAGGGTGAAGTAAAATTAGAATAAGAGTGATGTATTTTGTAAACAAGAGTGAAGTAAAATCAGAGTAAGAATGATGTGTTTTGTGAACAAGAGTGAAGTAAAATAAGAATAAGAGTGATGTGTTTAATGAAAAAGAGTGAAGTAAAATCAGAATAAGAGTGATGTGTTTTGTCAACAACAGTGAAGTAAAATTATAATAAGAGTGATGTGTTTTGTAAACAAAAGTGAAGTAAAATCATGCTAAGAGTGATGTGTTTTGTAAACAAGAGTGAAATAAAATCATGCTAAGAGTGATGTGTTTTGTAAACAACAGTGAATTAAAATCATGCTAAGAGTAATGTGTTTTGTAAACAACAGTGAAGTAAAAACATAATAAGAGTGATGTGTTTTGTAAACAAGAGTGAAGTAAAATCAGAATAAGCGTGATGTGTTTTGTAAACAAGAGTGAAGTAAAATCAAAATAACAGTGTTGTGTTTTATAAACAAGAGTGAAGTAAAATCAGAATAAGAATGATTTGTTTTGTGAACAAGAGTGAAGTAAAATCATGCTAAGAGTGATGTGTTTTGTAAACAAAAGTGAAATAAAATCATGCTAAGAGTGATGTGTTTTGTAAACAAGAGTGAAGTAAAATCAGAATAAGAGTGATGTGTTTTGGAAAAAAGAGTGAAGAAAAATCAGAATAAGAGTGACGTATTTTGTAAACAAGGGTGAAGTAAAATTAGAATAAGAGTGATGTATTTTGTAAACAAGAGTGAAGTAAAATAAGAATAAGAGTGATGTGTTTTATGAACAAGAGTGAAGTAAAATCAGAATAAGAGTGATGTGTTTTGTCAACAACAGTGAAGTAAAATTATAATAAGAGTGATGTGTTTTGTAAACAAAAGTGAAGTAAAATCATGCTAAGAGTGATGTGTTTTGTAAACAAGAGTGAAATAAAATCATGCTAAGAGTGATGTGTTTTGTAAACAACAGTGAATTAAAATCATGCTAAGAGTAATGTGTTTTGTAAACAACAGTGAAGTAAAAACATAATAAGAGTGATGTGTTTTGTAAACAAGAGTGAAGTAAAATCAGAATAAGCGTGATGTGTTTTGTAAACAAGAGTGAAGTAAAATCAAAATAACAGTGTTGTGTTTTATAAACAAGAGTGAAGTAAAATCAGAATAAGAATGATTTGTTTTGTGAACAAGAGTGAAGTAAAATCATGCTAAGAGTGATGTGTTTTGTAAACAAAAGTGAAATAAAATCATGCTAAGAGTGATGTGTTTTGTAAACAAGAGTGAAATAAAATCATGCTAAGAGTGATGTGTTTTGTAAACAAGAGTGAAGTATAATCAGAAAAAGAGTGATGTGTTTTGTAAACAAGAGTAAAGTAAAATCAGAATAACAGTGATGTGTTTTGTAAAAAAGAGTGAAGTAAAATAAGAATAAGAGTGATGTGTTTTATGAACAAGAGTGAAGTAAAATCAGAATAAGAGTGATGTGTTTTGTAAACAAGAGCGAAGTAAAATCATGCTAAGAGTGATGTGTTTTGTAAACAAGAGTGAAGTAAAATCATGCTAAGAGTGATGTGTTTTGTAAATAAAGTGACGTAAAATGATGCTAAGAGTGATGTGTTTTTTTAACAACAGTGAAGTAAAAACATAATAAGAGTGATGTGTTTTGTAAACAAGAGTGAAGTAAAATCAGAATAACAGTGATGTGATTTATAAACAAGAGTGAAGTAAAATCAGAATAAGAGTGATGTGTTTTGTAAACAAGAGTGAAGTAAAATAAGAATAAGAGTAATGTGTTTTGTAAACAAGAGTGAAGTAAAATCAGAATAAGAGTGATGTGTTTTGTAAAAAAGAGTGAAGAAAAATCAGAATAAGAGTGACGTACTTTGTAAACAAGGGTGAAGTAAAATTAGAATAAGAGTGATGCATTTTGTAAACAAGAGTGAAGTAAAATCAGAGTAAGAGTGATGTGTTTTGTGAACAAGAGTGAAGTAAAATAAGAATAAGAGTGATGTGTTTTATGAACAAGAGTGAAGTAAAATCAGAATAAGAGTGATGTGTTTTGTCAACAACAGTAAAGTAAAATTATAATAAGAGTGATGTGTTTTGTAAACAAAAGTGAAGTAAAATCATTCTAAGAGTGATGTGTTTTGTAAACAAGAGTGAAATAAAATCATGCTAAGAGTGATGTGTTTTGTAAACAAAGTGAATTAAAATCATGCTAAGGGAAATGTGTTTTGTAAACAACAGTGAAGTAAAAACATAATAAGAGTGATGTGTTTTGTAAACAAGGGTGAAGTAAAATCAGAATAAGAGTGATGTGTTTTGTAAACAAGAGTGAAGTAAAATCAAAATAACAGTGTTGTGTTTTATAAACAAGAGTGAAGTAAAATCAGAATAAGAATGATTTGTTTTGTGAACAAGAGTGAAGTAAAATCATGCTAAGAGTGATGTGTTTTGTAAATAAAAGTGAAGTAAAATCATGCTAAGAGTGATGTGTTTTGTAAACAAGAGTGAAATAAAACCATGCTAAGAGTGATGTGTTTTGTAAACAAGAGTGAAGTGTAATCAGAAAAAGAGTGATGTGTTTTGTAAACAAGAGTGAAGTAAAATCAGAATAACAGTGATGTGTTTTGTTAAAAAGAGTGAAGTAAAATAAGAATAAGAGTGATGTGTTTTATGAACAAGAGTGAAGTAAAATCAGAATAAGCGTGATGTGTTTTGTAAACAAGAGTGAAGTAAAATCAAAATAACAGTTTTGTGTTTTATAAACAAGAGTGAAGTAAAATCAGAATAAGAATGATTTGTTTTGTGAACAAGAGTGAAGTAAAATCATGCTAAGAGTGATGTGTTTTGTAAACAAAAGTGAAATAAAATCATGCTAAGAGTGATGTGTTTTGTAAACAAGAGTGAAATAAAATCATGCTAAGAGTGATGTGTTTTGTAAACAAGAGTGAAGTATAATCAGAAAAAGAGTGATGTGTTTTGTAAACAAGAGTAAAGTAAAATCAGAATAACAGTGATGTGTTTTGTAAAAAAGAGTGAAGTAAAATAAGAATAAGAGTGATGTGTTTTATGAACAAGAGTGAAGTAAAATCAGAATAAGAGTGATGTGTTTTGTAAACAAGAGCGAAGTAAAATCATGCTAAGAGTGATGTGTTTTGTAAACAAGAGTGAAGTAAAATCATGCTAAGAGTGATGTGTTTTGTAAATAAAGTGACGTAAAATGATGCTAAGAGTGATGTGTTTTTTTAACAACAGTGAAGTAAAAACATAATAAGAGTGATGTGTTTTGTAAACAAGAGTGAAGTAAAATCAGAATAACAGTGATGTGATTTATAAACAAGAGTGAAGTAAAATCAGAATAAGAGTGATGTGTTTTGTAAACAAGAGTGAAGTAAAATAAGAATAAGAGTAATGTGTTTTGTAAACAAGAGTGAAGTAAAATCAGAATAAGAGTGATGTGTTTTGTAAAAAAGAGTGAAGAAAAATCAGAATAAGAGTGACGTACTTTGTAAACAAGGGTGAAGTAAAATTAGAATAAGAGTGATGCATTTTGTAAACAAGAGTGAAGTAAAATCAGAGTAAGAGTGATGTGTTTTGTGAACAAGAGTGAAGTAAAATAAGAATAAGAGTGATGTGTTTTATGAACAAGAGTGAAGTAAAATCAGAATAAGAGTGATGTGTTTTGTCAACAACAGTGAAGTAAAATTATAATAAGAGTGATGTGTTTTGTAAACAAAAGTGAAGTAAAATCATTCTAAGAGTGATGTGTTTTGTAAACAAGAGTGAAATAAAATCATGCTAAGAGTGATGTGTTTTGTAAACAAAGTGAATTAAAATCATGCTAAGAGAAATGTGTTTTGTAAACAACAGTGAAGTAAAAACATAATAAGAGTGATGTGTTTTGTAAACAAGAGTGAAGTAAAATCAGAATAAGAGTGATGTGTTTTGTAAACAAGAGTGAAGTAAAATCAAAATAACAGTGTTGTGTTTTATAAACAAGAGTGAAGTAAAATCAGAATAAGAATGATTTGTTTTGTGAACAAGAGTGAAGTAAAATCATGCTAAGAGTGATGTGTTTTGTAAATAAAAGTGAAGTAAAATCATGCTAAGAGTGATGTGTTTTGTAAACAAGAGTGAAATAAAATCATGCTAAGAGTGATGTGTTTTGTAAACAAGAGTGAAGTATAATCAGAAAAAGAGTGATGTGTTTTGTAAACAAGAGTGAAGTAAAATCAGAATAACAGTGATGTGTTTTGTAAAAAAGAGTGAAGTAAAATAAGAATAAGAGTGATGTGTTTTATGAACAAGAGTGAAGTAAAATCAGAATAAGAGTGATGTGTTTTGTAAACAAGAGCGAAGTAAAATCAGAATAAGAGTGATGTGTTTTGTAAACAAGAGCGAAGTAAAATCAGAATAAGAGTGATGCGTTTTGTAAACAAGAGTGAAGTAAAATCAGAATAAGATTGATGTGTTTTGTGAACAAGAGTGGAGTAAAATCAGAATAAGAGGGATGTGTTTTGTAAACAAGAGTGAAGTAAAATCAGAATAAGAGTGATGTGAACAAGAGTGAAGTAAAATCAGAATAAGAGTGTTGTGTTTTGTGAACAAGAGTGAAGTAAAATCAGAATAAGATTGATATGTTTTGTGAACAAGAGTGAAGTATAATCAGAATAAGAGTGATGTGTTTTGTAAACAACAGTGAAGTAATATCATGCTAAGAGTGACGTGTTTTGTAAACAACAGTGAAGTAAAATCATGCTAAGAGTGATGTGTTTTGTAATCAACGGTGAAGTAAAATCATAATAAGAGTGATGTGTTTTGTAAACAAGAGTGAAGTAAAATCAGAATAAGAGTGATGTGTTTTGTAAACAAGAGTGAAGTAAAATAAGAATAAGAGTATGTGTTTTGTAAACAAGAGTGAAGTAAAATCAGAATAAGAGTGATGTGTTTTGTAAAAAAGAGTGAAGAAAAATCAGAATAAGAGTGATGTGTTTTGTAAACAAGAGTGAAGTAAAATCAGAGTAAGAGTGATGTGTTTTGTGAACAAGAGTGAAGTAAAATAAGAATAAGAGTGATGTGTTTTATGAACAAGAGTGAAGTAAAATCAGAATAAGAGTGATGTGTTTTGTCAACAACAGTGAAGTAAAATTATAATAAGAGTGATGTGTTTTGTAAACAAAAGTGAAGTAAAATCATGCTAAGAGTGATGTGTTTTGTAAACAAGAGTGAAATAAAATCATGCTAAGAGTGATGTGTTTTTGTAATAGCCGAGACCTAGATTCTCGAGAATTTTGAAATAAATACTAGAAATTTATAAAGAGAAAAGAAAGAGTGTTCATAGCTTTGAGCATACAGAACACAACAGTTAGTATATCCAGCTAAGCCTTGAATTTACAGATGTTGATTAAAAAAAATGAAAGAGCATTTGTTTATTTCTTGAGTAAAAGAGGTACAAGATTTCAGAATTTCAAGCTAATAAAGTACAAATGCTTGAAAAGTAATACACACCAAATAACTATTACACGTTAAAGAAAAGAGAGTTTTCAAGTAGAACTACTCGATTACACTATAGAGAGAAAAAAGAAAGTGTAAACTAGCGTTGGGCCTCTTCAGCACGGGCTTGCGGCCCAGATCTTTTCGATGGTCCGATGGGCCGAACTAGAGGGGCAGAGGAAATAGGTCTCCCTTGTCCCTGCCAACCGCACACAAAATGGAATTTAAGTGCATGAGATAAAAGACAAACTAGCACCATGCATTAGAAAAAGGAAAGAAGAAACTTACCTTTCAGAAAAATAAGAAAGAGCTGGGCCGGGAGAAGTAAGTCAGCCAACAGCACTTCACCACAGTGGCTGCACTCTGCAAGGCTGCGTCCCTGCAGCTCGTACTTCACTCGTACCTGCCAAAAACCAACAAAAGTAATGAATAAACCTAATACAACACCTCATGTGGAGACAAATACAGTTAAGTAGTACAGCAAGGGAATGCAGGGAATAATGCACCTTTCCAGCTATGATATCAAAGCACAACCAGGAGCCAAAGGCTCATCCAACTCACGAGTACACCCTGCGATTTTACTGCAGAGGGAACAACCACTAACCAGCCAGCAATTATAGCCAAGTACACCAGCCTTTCTCAGGCTTTCAGTTAGACAAAGGTGTATAAACAATCCCAGCTTCACCCTCTCTCAATACCACAACTCAGTAGCAAAGAAGCAAGCGAAAGAGAGGGAGGAAGAACTGAGGCAGAGAGGGATCGAGCAAGAGTAAGAGCAGCCTCACTCAGCAATCACAAGAGGTAAATCCTCCAAACCATACTAGCATCATGTAGCACACAGTAGATAGCTAAAGCATGAGGACTTAGGGACAGAAACTCAAGAACATAGGAGTATGCCTTAAATCCACACTTCACGACAGAATCGAAACTTCCACCACAGACTCACCCCCCCCGATGAAATAGAATCAAACCCAACAGAATGCAAGAGAAATCCCCTAATGCTCAAGTTACAGTATTATTGAAAATTCGCAAGTTTCATTTTTCAACGCTAGAGAATTTTTAAACGAGAAACTTAGCTTCGGAGGGAGAATGGCTCTGGCCGAGACGTCGTGCCGCCAGAGGCGGAAACGCTGGACGAGAGGTAGTGATCCGACGGCGGGGTGTCAAGAGCGGTGGCGAGCCGAGACCGCAGGCGTCCCCGGCGTGCAGCAGCGGCAACGGACCGCACCGTGTCCAGCCTAACCTCCTGCGAACAGCGACGGCAGGAGCCTCGCGAAGCTGGACCCCCCCCCCCCCCCCGCTCGTCCTCGGCAGCGGCGGCTCAATGGGCTCGCTGGAAGGGGGACAGCACCGACGAGGGGCTGCTGCTTCGATGCGACGGAGGGGTGGATCGACGGCGGAAAAGAGGCAAGCTGAGGCCACGCACCGGCGAGCCTAGTGTCGCGACAACAACAGTACAGCCGAGAGGGAGAGAGATCTTCTTGGCACCAATCGTCCCTCGCTGGAGACGGAGGTAACGGAGACGGTTTCCATTGGAGCCCCGCCGCTGCTAGGCGGACGGAACCGCGTCTCGCAGACCCGGAAGGAAGACGATGAGGTGCGACAGGGCATCGATGGCGGTGATGAGCGATGATGGCGGTTCGGCGCAGAGGTGACGGAGTCAAGGGATTCAATTTGGAATTTGGGGATTTGGAGTTGTGTTGTGAAGAAGAAATGGGAGAAGGCTCGACGAGTGAGAGTATAAAATTGGGCCTCCCCAATTTTAGAAACTTGGGCCTTGGTAATTTATTTTGTTTTTGGGCCTTTGCAATATAAAGTAAACAGTTGGGCCTCAGTTTAAGGAAGTAAAAGAAGTGGTTCCATAAAGTTTTGGGCCTGAAGAAATAAAATATACGGGCCAGATTAAATAAATCCCCTAGCTGGACCCGGAACTTAGTTGAACCCTTTTCCCTAGATTAATTCTAAGAGTTAATGGAATTAATGCCTTAAGCCACGGAAGGAACGAAATGTTAAGCCGTGTGAAGTAATAAGCGAAAAATATTTAAAGCAGACTTTTTTTGGTCACATAAAGTATTTTCTTAAAATACCTTAGACAATGTGGGAAATGCTAATACCCGAACAGTTCGGCCAGTTCCGAATAAATTAAATCGCTGATTTAATTAAAGAATTTAGATCTCTAAGATTTAGGAAGAAAGAGATAAAATAAAATAGCACACGCTTAGGCATGCATTCATGCAAGATACACAGTTATTTTTTAAAGCCTAATTTAAGTATATTAAATTTTGTAAAGGAACGTCATCGCTCGACGAGTAGTCTCAGGACAAGGAAAACACCCGTTTTGCAAAAGTTTAAGCAATTGAGGTGGGCTTTCTTTCTCTTCTTTCTTTAAAGCGTGTTTATGAGAAAAACATGATTATTTGAATGAGTTGTCATGCCATGTTTTGTTTTATGATTGCCTATCTGTTGACTATGCCAACCCAGTTAAATCGAATTCGGGTCCCAGTAGGTCAGTAAATCCTACTCGGACTAGTGTACACATAGGGACCGTGAGCTAGCGCTAGGTTGGCCGGTTCGTGGGTCGTGAGCTAGCGCCAGGTTGGCCGGCCCAGTGGTCGTGGGATGTGGCCATATTCCCGATTCACGCAGCTGATATGGCATATCATCAGAAGTTTAAATGACTGCAGTCTATTTTTCAGAAAGAAACAACAGATTTTAGTGACCGGGATAGATTTTCAGTAAAACCCCGCGTTCACTCAGCTTGGCTGACAACTAAAAGAAAATATTTTCGGCATGAGCCCACTGAGTGCATCAAGTACTCAGCCCTGCATTTTGTTTTCCTTAATGTGCAGGTTGATTGTTGTCGAAGCCGAGGAGGTGTTGGGACAGAAGACCAAATAAGTAGGAAGGTAGTGGGTGTAGTATGTCTTCATACATATTACATCTGTCTTGGTACTCTTCCGTTGCGCAAATTCAGAACATTCATTTAACAAAGACAATTTCTCATAACTACTCTGATTCAGCATGATTTGTACCCTCAACACACTTCAGACAATGTTTCTTTTGATTTAAGCATCTTATGATGAGTTGAGACAGTTTCAGTATGTTTTAGTCGCGGTAAAGCTACACTTTCTTTGACTAGGGAGATGTGGTCGTGACAGAGTGGTATCAGAGCACCTTTCTTTCGCTCTGACCCAAGAACCTTCTTTCTAAGCCTCAGTCCAGAACAGTAGCACTAGGCTAGAAAGTGAACAGAATGATCAGTACAAGATCCCAACACCTCAGCTCGACACGATCAACTGCACCAGAAACAGGGGTCGACGCCCGCTCGTCCAGAAAAGAGAATTTTAAAGAAAGAAAATATTTTTCCATTTTGAGAAGGAAAATGAAATTTTCTAAGTTTTCAGAAAAAGAAAAAAAAAATTTCATAGCCCTAAATGGGAACGAAAATGTTTATTTGAAAAGTTTGCAAGACGCAACGTGCTAGCTGATACTTTGCATGAGATATGCTTAATGTATCTGTGATTTATGTTTAAAGAGCTTGACATGAATGTATAGATGTCATGGGGACTATGTATGTGAACCTAGAGTGCTTTAGAAAAGTACCTTAGGTGAGACATGCAGAATCAAGTACTAGCAGAACGAGAATTTGTTACCGCCTTCCAGGGCGACGAGACCAACTAAAACCCATCAGTTTGGGCAAGCTTCAAATTCCAAGGAATTATGAGAAAGAAAAGACGAGCCAAAAAGCACTATTGTACTACTTATAGACAGCAATTAAAGGAAGTCCATTCTTTTAAGCACACAGATAGTATACGTATATATATGTATACTAGACGATGAACCAAGAAGTTCCCAATGTCTTTACAAAGACCAAGTTATAACGAAAATAGTTTACTTTCCAGCCTGTTCGGGAGATGCATCCCTACACGGAAAGAGATCGTACCCGCGATCTAGTAAAGTGATCTAATGTGGCGTAACAAGCCCAAGTGGCTACGTGATCCAGAAGCGATACTTATAGCGTGCTACGAAGCACGATGGAGAATGTAATGTTTTACCAGAATCAGCGTTCTAAGTTATCGAGAACGATATGAAAGTATGACCTCCAGCTGCGGTTATCAGTTTAACAGCACGAGGAACCCCATCTTGGAATGTATGGTTTCCCAGAACGCGTTTACCATGTGCGAGCTCCACAAGAAAAACAAGGGAGTGTCACATAACTAGAACCAATGATTATAATCAATAGTACTTACTTGGATTCCCAATGAAATCCCTTCTAAGAGTCCTTCCAAGGACGATACTCTCGTCTATTCAGACTCTAGTTTTGACTCGCAAGTACCATGTCAGTGTTCCTTTTTCTGTGCGAGGTTTGACTCATTTCCAGCTTATGGACTGCAGTCCTTTTGACTCATCGTACATAAGGAGTAAAGTTTTGACTGTTTAAGCTCCAGTCGTAAACCCTAAATTCTACAGTTGTTCATATCTATGATCTTCGGAATGAGCGTATTCTTCAGACATTCTTTGAACCTCCGGGACAACGATGTCCTGTCGGCTATTAAGACCTTTGATTGACTCACGTTCTGCAAGTAGTACGCCACTTTCATTCTCTTCAGGAAAGCGGTGACTCAGTTTCAGTTCCCAAATTTGGGATACTCTTATGTTCCAGGCATCGTTATTTGTTGTTGCCTCCTTTGAGCCACAATATTGGAGATTTATATCTCGATTTCTTGGACCTATGCAATGAAATTTCATTCTTACGATGCTTACGTTGTGATCCCCAGAGTGATCAAGACAGTTAAACATTCTCCTCAGGGAATTTCATGTGGTGCTGGAACTTTTTACCTCCCTATTTTGAGATCCTACAAAGGTGAAATTTTTCGACCTCGATTCCAGTACATGTATTATTCCTAGTCTCGGAATTTTTCTGCAGCTCGAAGTTAAGGCAAGCATATTGCACCTTTCCCTAATGAGCTTGCCCTAGCTGATTTTTCTGAATAGTTCATTTCAGTGCGTTGCCTTAATGAACCTATGAAATCATTGATGTGATTTTGATATCAAGATGCCTTTGAAACATGATCAATGTTCCTTCATTGCAATCGCCTACGTTTATAAATTTTCGTGGTTGATCATCTTAGGCGATGACATGTTTGAACCACTGTCCTTGATGCTCAGATCCTTTCAGTTTAATTGGACAACTGTATTGTCCTATTTTGCAGCTTACTATGGGAATTTATAGTTAATTCATTTCCATCCAGTTTTCATGACCCATCTCATGATTATTTCTAGCTCCCACCAGGGGTGAGCCTCAGCTTCTATGAGTTTACCTGGAAACCAGTTGAGCTACGTAGTTCTTTGAATGAACTCAGTACTTACCTTCAAGGTCGATTATCGATGAAAATTCATAAAAGTTGAACAAGGGATGTTATTCTTGTCCAGTTGGGTATTCAGGAGCCCTTCAGATTTTCAGTCATACTCTCTTGTGTGAATAATAATCCAAGTTAAGACTATTAGATTAATCATTGAGTTATTGATACGAGGCTAGCAGAAAAAGGCATGGTCTCAGTTTCTTTCAGATACGCATAATAAATACGTCCCCATGGAGACACGTGCAGGAAATGATGCACCAACCAGAAGCGTCGCATAACCGACAGCAAAGCGTTAAATACTTCGAATCTACGTACCGCTTGTGACCAGCAGGTGGAAGATCGAATACTTTGTTGTATAGAGAAGCAACTAGCCTTGAGTAGAGAAATATCAAGGAATATTTGTGGATTAAATGATGTCCGAAGACGTAAAAGACCTATATGGTAGTTTGAACGATCAAAATGCTTACTCCGAGTAAGATAAGTAAGCCACAAGAACAAAGACTCAATCATGGGCATATAATGAAAGCCATGGAGAAAGTACGAGTGTATTCGTAGTTTATGTTTGACGGAACAAATCCCATCAGCAAAAGGGATTCGTCTAAGAGGTGGCCAGGAAAAAAGCTAAAGCTGGAGAGACATTCGGGAAGAGGAACGCGTGATAGCACCGCTACCCTCACCGTCCCTACTATGAAGGGAGAAATTGAATTTTTCCTTTTAAAAGAAGTTATCGCAAGGGAACAGGATTTAGGGCCCTATAATATAGAGCAAGGGCAAACGTTGGCAATAAAATGCGACGAATTATTCTACGATATGCCACGTCTCAATTAAGCAGCTCAGAAAGGAGCTGTCGATAGAGTTTTGTGTTAATCTGGACACGAGATCTAGATCACTTTGGAAAGTCATGCTAGATTATTTCACCATGAATCGCTCAGTCGAACCAAAAAGGGCATGGAGACAGTAGCGTTGGGAGAAAGAAGCCAACACCTCCACATGCACTAAACTAATATTCAAGGATTGACGCGAGTAGAACAAGTCTGTACTAAATCATGACGAAAGAGTCGCAGTAAGCTCAAAAGCACCTTGAAAGCGGTAAAAGTAGACTACCTCAACTGAGCGAGAGGTTACGAGATCATTATGGCAGCTCAATGACTACCTTTACTATCGATGCAAGCGTTAGAGAACTCAATACCTGGCGATGAAATCTAAGATTAGAAATAGCTTCATCACCCAGACGAAATGAATTACTAAAGGAATGACTTGAATCAGTCATATTATCTCAGTCACCATATAGAATGGCGCTCAAGAAATAAGAAGAACTTAAGATCCAGTTACAAGAATAAGTAGACCTGGGTTTCATCAGACCCAGTGTATCGTTTTTGGGCGCATCAGTACTCTTCATGAAGAAGAAGGATGGGACTTTGCGAATGTGTATCGACTATCGAGAGCTAAATAAGTTAACCCTCAAGAACAAGTACCTCTATCGAGAATCAACGACCTCTTCGACCAGCTGCGAGGAGCCAGCGTATTCTCGAAGATGGGCTTGAGATCGAGTTATCACTAGCTGGGAGTCCGACAAGACGGTATACCTAAGACTGCACTTCGCACCAGATATGACCATTACGAGTTTACTGTAATGCCTTTTTGGGCTTACAAACGCCCCAGCCGTGTTCATGAACCTAATGAACCGCGTGTTCCGCCCATATTTGGACAAGGTCGTCCTAGCTTTTAAAGACGACGTGCTCATGTACTCAAAGAACGAGAAGAAACACGAGGAGCGCTGAGAACTACGTTAGAGACGTTAAGAGCCGAGAAGTTCTATGCTAAGTTTAGCAAGTGTGAGTTCTGGCTTAACAAAGTGAACTTTCTTGGACACTTAGTGACAGCAGAAGGGATCCGAGTAGACCCTGCTAAAGTTGAAGCCGTGCAACGTTGGCAGTCACCAGCGACGCCTAATGAAATTCGGAGTTTCCTAGGACTGGCATGATGCTACCGAAGGTTCATTGAGGGGTTTTCTAAAATAGCGAGGCCGATGACTCAACAGCTCAAGAAAGGAGTTAAAGTCAATTGGACCCCAGAATGTGAAGCAAGCTTCCAGTTGCTAAAGGAAAAGTTGACCACAGCGCCAGTTCTAGCTGTGCCAGAAGCGGGAGTCAACTATGTGGTGTATACAGATGCATCGAAGGTCGGACTCGGGTGCGTGCTGATGCAGAAAGGCAAGGTGATAGCATATGCGTCACGCCAGTTGAGGCCGCACGAGTTGAACTACCCGACGCACGACCTGGAACTAGCAGAAGTGGTACACGCTTTGAAGATTTGGGGACATCACCTCTATGGAGTTCGATGTGAGATCTTCACAGATCATAAGAGTCTCAAATACTTCTTCGAGCAGAAGGACCTGAATATGAGACAGCGCAGATGGCTGGAACTAGTCAAAGACTACGACTGTGGTATAAATTACCACCCAGGCAAAGCCAATGTGGTAGCAGATGCCTTGAGCAGAAAGACTGCGCCTCAAGTGGCTACTTTCCTCACCCTAGAGGAAGAGCTTATCTGGGAATTCGCCAAGATGCGACTGGAGATAGTGAGAGCCCCGGAGACAGTGGACAGCAGAATATCCACCTTGGTCTTAGAACCAGATTTAAGAGCTAGAATCATTGACGCCCAGAGATACGATGAAGCCCTAGAAAAGGTTCGTCTCAGAGTGAGGACCGGAAAAGGGGATTGTTACCGCGAAGAGGCGGATAATGCTCTCACTTTCAAAGGGAGACTATGCGTACCCAAAGAGGAGGCACTTAGGAACGAGGTCATGAGTGAAGCTCATGAGACACCCTACACTGCCCATCCTGGGAGTACAAAGATGTATCAGGACTTGAAGAAGCAATTTTGGTGGGATGGCAAGAAGAAAAGCATAACATCGTTTGTAGAAAGATGCCTGGCTTGCCAGCAAGTGAAGGCGTTACATCAACGACCCTATGGAAAGTTACAGCCTCTCGAGATTCCAGAATGGAAATGGGAGCATATAGCAATGGATTTTGTGACAGGATTGCCAAAATCACAGCAAGGAAACACTGCCATCTGGGTGATTATAGATCGACTCACCAAAAGTGCTCACGTCATACCAATTCGTATCACATACGGATCTGACAAGTTGGCACAGATTTATGTGCAAGAGATTGTGCGCCTACATGGTGTACCAGTAACGATCACCTCAGATCAAGATTCAAAATTTACTTCTAGATTTTGGATAAGCCTACAGCGAGAGATAGGCACTCAGCTGAATTTCAGCACAACATTCCATCCACAGACAGACGGACAGTCCGAAAGGACGATTCAGACATTAGAAGATATGTTAAGAGCCGTAGTGCTCGACCGTGGAGTAAGCTGGGAGTCAGTACTTCCACTTATAGAGTTCGCCTACAACAACAGTCACCAGGCAACTATTGATATGGCCCCATATGAGGCACTACATGGGAGAAGGTGTAGATCACCACTCTACTGGGATGAAGTTGGTGAGAGAAGGATTCTCGGACCAGACTCGGTAGAGGAAATGATAGAAATTGTCCGACAAATCCGAGGGAGAATCAAAGAAGCTCAAGATAGACAGAAATCCTATGCAGATGCTCGCAGAACGGATTTACAGTTCAAAGCAGGAGACAAGGTCTTTCTGAAAGTATCCCCATCGAAAGGGATAACCAGATTCGGCGTCAAGGGCAAGCTGAAACTGCGTTTTATCGGACCTTACGAGATCCAAGAAACAGTCGGCCCTGGGGCGTACAGATTAGTGCTCCCGCCAAGCTTCGAGAATGTTCACAATGTGTTTCAGGTATCACAGTTGAGGAAATATGTGTTCGACCTCAAACGCATAGTACACCAAGAAGAAATGGCGTAAGAACCAGATTTGAGCTATGAAGAAAAGCCAGAAGCAATTCTGGACGGAAAAGTAAAAGAGTTGAGAAATAAAAATTTTGTAACAGTGAAAGTCCTATGGAAGCAACACGGCCACGAGAAGGTGACGTGGGAGCTCGAGGACCAGATGAAAGAGAAATACCTGCAGCTTTTTGCCTAACCTAGACAAAATTTCGGGACGAAATTTTTGTTAAGGGAGGTAGAATGTAATAGCCGAGACCTAGATTCTCGAGAATTTTGAAATAAATACTAGAAATTTATAAAGAGAAAAGAAAGAGTGTTCATAGCTTTGAGCATACAGAACACAACAGTTAGTATATCCAGCTAAGCCTTGAATTTACAGATGTTGATTAAAAAAAATGAAAGATCATTTGTTTATTTCTTGAGTAAAAGAGGTACAAGATTTCAGAATTTCAAGCTAATAAAGTACAAATGCTTGAAAAGTAATACACACCAAATAACTATTACACGTTAAAGAAAAGAGAGTTTTCAAGTAGAACTACTCGATTACACTATAGAGAGAAAAAGGAAAGTGTAAACTAGCGTTGGGCCTCTTCAGCACGGGCTTGCGGCCCAGATCTTTTCGATGGTCCGATGGGCCGAACTAGAGGGGCAGAGGAAATAGGTCTCCCTTGTCCCTGCCAACCGCACACAAAATGGAATT
This sequence comes from Salvia splendens, assembly GCF_004379255.2. Lineage (NCBI taxonomy): Eukaryota > Viridiplantae > Streptophyta > Magnoliopsida > Lamiales > Lamiaceae > Salvia > Salvia splendens. Next base: position 91,207 of record NW_024598815.1, read on the forward strand.
TAAGTGCATGAGATAAAAGACAAACTAGCACCATGCATTAGAAAAAGGAAAGAAGAAACTTACCTTTCAGAAAAATAAGAAAGAGCTGGGCCGGGAGAAGTAAGTCAGCCAACAGCACTTCACCTCAGTGGCTGCACTCTGCAAGGCTGCGTCCCTGCAGCTCGTACTTCACTCGTACCTGCCATAAACCAACAAAAGTAATGAATAAACCTAGTACAACACCTCATGTGGAGACAAATACAGTTAAGTAGTACAGCAAGGGAATGCAGGGAATAATGCACCTTTCCAGCTATGATATCAAAGCACAACCAGGAGCCAAAGGCTCATCCAACTCACGAGTACACCCTGCGATTTTACTGCAGAGGGAACAACCACTAACCAGCCAGCAATTATAGCCAAGTACACCAGCCTTTCTCAGGCTTTCAGTTAGACAAAGGTGTATAAACAATCCCAGCTTCACCCTCTCTCAATACCACAACTCAGTAGCAAAGAAGCAAGCGAAAGAGAGGGAGGAAGAACTGAGGCAGAGAGGGATCGAGCAAGAGTAAGAGCAGCCTCACTCAACAATCACAAGAGGTAAATCCTCCAAACCATACTAGCATCATGTAGCACACAGTAGATAGCTAAAGCATGAGGACTTAGGGACAGAAACTCAAGAACATAGGAGTATGCCTTAAATCCGCACTTCACGACAGAATCGAAACTTCCACCACAGACTCACCCCCCCCGATGAAATAGAATCAAACCCAACAGAATGCAAGAGAAATCCCCTAATGCTCAAGTTACAGTATTATTGAAAATTCGCAAGTTTCATTTTTCAACGCTAGAGAATTTTTAAACGAGAAACTTAGCTTCGGAGGGAGAATGGCTCTGGCCGAGACGTCGTGCCGCCAGAGGCGGAAACGCTGGACGAGAGGTAGTGATCCGACGGCGGGGTGTCAAGAGCGGTGGCGAGCCGAGACCGCAGGCGTCCCCGGCGTGCAGCAGCGGCAACGGACCGCACCGTGTCCAGCCTAACCTCCTGCGAACAGCGACGGCAGGAGCCTCGCGAAGCTGGACCCCCCCCCCGCTCGTCCTCGGCAGCGGCGGCTCAATGGGCTCGCTGGAAGGGGGACAGCACCTACGAGGGGCTGCTGCTTCGATGCGATGGAGGGGTGGATCGACGGCGGAAAAGAGGCAAGCTGAGGCCACGCACCGGCGAGCCTAGTGTCGCGACAGCAACAGTACAGCCGAGAGGGAGAGAGATCTTCTTGGCACCAATCGTCCCTCGCTGGAGACGGAGGTAACGGAGACGGTTTCCATTGGAGCCCCGCCGCTGCTAGGCGGACGGAACCGCGTCTCGCAGACCCGGAAGGAAGACGATGAGGCGCGACAGGGCATCGATGGCGGTGATGAGCGATGATGGCGGTTCGGCGCAGAGGTGACGGAGTCAAGGGATTCAATTTGGAATTTGGGGATTTGGAGTTGTGTTGTGAAGAAGAAATGGGAGAAGGCTCGACGAGTGAGAGTATAAAATTGGGCCTCCCCAATTTTAGAAACTTGGGCCTTGGTAATTTAGTTTGTTTTTGGGCCTTTGCAATATAAAGTAAACAGTTGGGCCTCAGTTTAAGGAAGTAAAAGAAGTGGTTCCATAAAGTTTTGGGCCTGAAGAAATAAAATATACGGGCCAGATTAAATAAATCCCCTAGCTGGACCCGGAACTTAGTTGAACCCTTTTCCCTAGATTAATTCTAAGAGTTAATGGAATTAATGCCTTAAGCCACGGAAGGAACGAAATGTTAAGCCGTGTGAAGTAATAAGCGAAAAATATTTAAAGCAGACTTTTTTTGGTCACATAAAGTATTTTCTTAAAATACCTTAGACAATGTGGGAAATGCTAATACCCGAACAGTTCGGCCAGTTCCGAATAAATTAAATCGCTGATTTAATTAAAGAATTTAGATCTCTAAGATTTAGGAAGAAAGAGATAAAATAAAATAGCACACGCTTAGGCATGCATTCATGCAAGATACACAGTTATTTTTTAAAGCCTAATTTAAGTATATTAAATTTTGTAAAGGAACGTCATCGCTCGACGAGTAGTCTCAGGACAAGGAAAACACCCGTTTTGCAAAAGTTTAAGCAATTGAGGTGGGCTTTCTTTCTCTTCTTTCTTTAAATCGTGTTTATGAGAAAAACATGATTATTTGAATGAGTTGTCATGCCATGTTTTGTTTTATGATTGCCTATCTGTTGGCTATGCCAACCCAGTTAAATCGAATTCGGGTCCCAGTAGGTCAGTAAATCCTACTCGGACTAGTGTACACATAGGGACCGTGAGCTAGCGCTAGGTTGGCCGGTTCGTGGGTCGTGAGCTAGCGCCAGGTTGGCCGGCCCAGTGGTCGTGGGATGTGGCCACATTCCCGATTCACGCAGCTGATATGGCATATCATCAGAAGTTTAAATGACTGCAGTCTATTTTTCAGAAAGAAACAACAGATTTTAGTGACCGGGATAGATTTTCAGTAAAACCCCGCGTTCACTCAGCTTGGCTGACAACTAAAAGAAAATATTTTCGGCATGAGCCCACTGAGTGCATCAAGTACTCAGCCCTGCATTTTGTTTTCCTTAATGTGCAGGTTGATTGTTGTCGAAGCCGAGGAGGTGTTGGGACAGAAGACCAAATAAGTAGGAAGGTAGTGGGTGTAGTATGTCTTCATACATATTACATCTGTCTTGGTACTCTTCCGTTGCGCAAATTCAGAACATTCATTTAACAAAGACAATTTCTCATAACTACTCTGATTCAACATGATTTGTACCCTCAACACACTTCAGACAATGTTTCTTTTGATTTAAGCATCTTATGATGAGTTGAGACAGTTTCAGTATGTTTTAGTCGCGGTAAAGCTACACTTTCTTTGACTAGGGAGATGTGGTCGTGACAGTTTTGTAAACAAAGTGAATTAAAATCATGCTAAGAGTAATGTGTTTTGTAAACAACAGTGAAGTAAAAACATAATAAGAGTGATGTGTTTTGTAAACAAGAGTGAAGTAAAATCAGAATAAGAGTGATGTGTTTTGTAAACAAGACTGAAGTAAAATCAAAATAACAGTGTTGTGTTTTATAAACAAGAGTGAAGTAAAATCAGAATAAGAATGATTTGTTTTGTGAACAAGAGTGAAGTAAAATCATGCTAAGAGTGATGTGTTTTGTAAACAAAAGTGAAGTAAAATCATGCTAAGAGTGATGTGTTTTGTAAACAAGAGTGAAATAAAATCATGCTAAGAGTGATGTGTTTTGTAAACAAGAGTGAAGTATAATCAGAAAAAGAGTGATGTGTTTTGTAAACAAGAGTGAAGTAAAATCAGAATAACAGTGATGTGTTTTGTAAAAAAGAGTGAAGTAAAATAAGAATAAGAGTGATGTGTTTTCTGAACAAGAGTGAAGTAAAATCAGAATAAGAGTGATGTGTTTTGTAAACAAGAGCGAAGTAAAATCAGAATAAGAGTGATGTGTTTTGTAAACAAGAGCGAAGTAAAATCAGAATAAGAGTGATGTGTTTTGTAAACAAGAGTGAAGTAAAATCAGAATAAGATTGATGTGTTTTGTGAACAAGAGTGAAGTAAAATCAGAATAAGAGGGATGTGTTTTGTAAACAAGAGTGAAGTAAAATCAGAATAAGAGTGATGTGAACAAGAGTGAAGTAAAATCAGAATAAGAGTGTTGTGTTTTGTGAACAAGAGTGAAGTAAAATCAGAATAAGATTGATATGTTTTGTGAACAAGAGTGAAGTATAATCAGAATAAGAGTGATGTGTTTTGTAAACAACAGTGAAGTAATATCATGCTAAGAGTGACGTGTTTTGTAAACAACAGTGAAGTAAAATCATGCTAAGAGTGATGTGTTTTGTAATCAACGGTGAAGTAAAATCATAATAAGAGTGATGTGTTTTGTAAACAAGAGTGAAGTAAAATCAGAATAAGAGTGATGTGTTTTGTAAACAAGAGTGAAGTAAAATAAGAATAAGAGTATGTGTTTTGTAAACAAGAGTGAAGTAAAATCAGAATAAGAGTGATGTGTTTTGTAAAAAAGAGTGAAGAAAAATCAGAATAAGAGTGACGTACTTTGTAAACAAGGGTGAAGTAAAATTAGAATAAGAGTGATGTATTTTGTAAACAAGAGTGAAGTAAAATCAGAGTAAGAGTGATGTGTTTTGTGAACAAGAGTGAAGTAAAATAAGAATAAGAGTGATGTGTTTTATGAACAAGGGTGAAGTAAAATCAGAATAAGAGTGATGTGTTTTGTCAACAACAGTGAAGTAAAATTATAATAAGAGTGATGTGTTTTGTAAACAAAAGTGAAGTAAAATCATGCTAAGAGTGATGTGTTTTGTAAACAAGAGTGAAATAAAATCATGCTAAGAGTGATGTGTTTTGTAAACAAAGTGAATTAAAATCATGCTAAGAGTAATGTGTTTTGTAAACAACAGTGAAGTAAAAACATAATAAGAGTGATGTGTTTTGTAAACAAGAGTGAAGTAAAATCAGAATAAGAGTGATGTGTTTTGTAAACAAGAGTGAAGTAAAATCAAAATTACAGTGTTGTGTTTTATAAACAAGAGTGAAGTAAAATCAGAATAAGAATGATTTGTTTTGTAAACAAGAGTGAAGTAAAATCAAGCTAAGAGTGATGTGTTTTGTAAACAAGAGTGAAGTAAAATCATGCTAAGAGTGATGTGTTTTGTAAACAAAGTGAAGTAAAATGATGCTAAGAGTGATGTGTTTTTTTAACAACAGTGAAGTAAAAACATAATAAGAGTGATGTGTTTTGTAAACAAGAGTGAAGTAAAATCAGAAAAACAATGATGTGTTTTATAAACAAGAGTGAAGTAAAATCAGAATAAGAGTGATGTGTTTTGTAAACAAGAGTGAAGTAAAATAAGAATAAGAGTAATGTGTTTTGTAAACAAGAGTGAAGTAAAATCAGAATAAGAGTGATGTGTTTTGTAAAAAAGAGTGAAGAAAAATCGGAATAAGAGTGACGTACTTTGTAAACAAGGGTGAAGTAAAATTAGAATAAGAGTGATGTATTTTGTAAACAAGAGTGAAGTAAAATCAGAGTAAGAGTGATGTGTTTTGTGAACAAGAGTGAAGTAAAATAAGAATAAGAGTGATGTGTTTTATAAACAAGAGTGAAGTAAAATCAGAATAAGAGTGATGTGTTTTGTCAACAACAATGAAGTAAAATTATAATAAGAGTGATGTGTTTTGTAAACAAAAGTGATGTGTTTTGTAAACAAGAGTGAAATAAAATCATGCTAAGAGTGATGCGATTTGTATACAAAGTGAATTAAAATCATGCTAAGAGTAATGTGTTTTGTAAACAACAGTGAAGTAAAAACATAATAAGAGTGATGTGTTTTGTAAACAAGAGTGAAGTAAAATCAAAATAACAGTGTTGTGTTTTATAAACAAGAGTGAAGTAAAATCAGAATAAGAATGATTTGTTTTGTAAACAAGAGTGAAGTAAAATCATGCTAAGAGTGACGTGTTTTGTAAACAACAGTGAAGTAAAAACATAATAAGAGTGATGTGTTTTGTAAACAAGAGTGAAGTAAAATCAGAATAAGAGTGATGTGTTTTGTAAACAAGAGTGAAGTAAAATCAAAATTACAGTGTTGTGTTTTATAAACAAGTGTGAAGTAAAATCAGAATAAGAATGATTTGTTTTGTAAACAAGAGTGAAGTAAAATCATGCTAAGAGTGATGTGTTTTGTAAACAAGAGTGAAGTAAAATCATGCTAAGAGTGATGTGTTTTGTAAACAAAGTGAAGTAAAATGATGCTAAGAGTGATGTGTTTTTTTAACAACAGGGAAGTAAAAACATAATAAGAGTGATGTGTTTTGTAAACAAGAGTGAAGTAAAATCAGAAAAACAATGATGTGTTTTATAAACAAGAGTGAAGTAAAATCAGAATAAGAGTGATGTGTTTTGTAAACAAGAGTGAAGTAAAATAAGAATAAGAGTAATGTGTTTTGTAAACAAGAGTGAAGTAAAATCAGAATAAGAGTGATGTGTTTTGTAAAAAAGAGTGAAGAAAAATCAGAATAAGAGTGACGTACTTTGTAAACAAGGGTGAAGTAAAATTAGAATAAGAGTGATGTATTTTGTAAACAAGAGTGAAGTAAAATCAGAGTAAGAGTGATGTGTTTTGTGAACAAGAGTGAAGTAAAATAAGAATAAGAGTGATGTGTTTTATAAACAAGAGTGAAGTAAAATCAGAATAAGAGTGATGTGTTTTGTCAACAACAATGAAGTAAAATTATAATAAGAGTGATGTGTTTTGTAAACAAAAGTGATGTGTTTTGTAAACAAGAGTGAAATAAAATCATGCTAAGAGTGATGCGTTTTGTATACAAAGTGAATTAAAATCATGCTAAGAGTAATGTGTTTTGTAAACAACAGTGAAGTAAAAACATAATAAGAGTGATGTGTTTTGTAAACAAGAGTGAAGTAAAATCAAAATAACAGTGTTGTGTTTTATAAACAAGAGTGAAGTAAAATCAGAATAAGAATGATTTGTTTTGTAAACAAGAGTGAAGTAAAATCATGCTAAGAGTGACGTGTTTTGTAAACAACAGTGAAGTAAAATCATGCTAAGAGTGATGTGTTTTGTAATCAACGGTGAAGTAAAATCATAATAAGAGTGATGTGTTTTGTAAACAAGAGTGAAGTAAAATCAGAATAAGAGTGATGTGTTTTGTAAACAAGAGTGAAGTAAAATAAGAATAAGAGTAATGTGTTTTGTAAACAAGAGTGAAGTAAAATCAGAATAAGAGTGATGTGTTTTGTAAAAAAGAGTGAAGAAAAATCAGAATAAGAGTGACGTACTTTGTAAACAAGGGTGAAGTAAAATTAGAATAAGAGTGATGTATTTTGTAAACAAGAGTGAAGTAAAATCAGAGTAAGAGTGATGTGTTTTGTGAACAAGAGTGAAGTAAAATAAGAATAAGAGTGATGTGTTTTATGAACAAGAGTGAAGTAAAATCAGAATAAGAGTGATGTGTTTTGTCAACAACAATGAAGTAATATTATAGTAAGAGTGATGTGTTTTGTAAACAAAAGTGATGTGTTTTGTAAACAAGAGTGAAATAAAATCATGCTAAGAGTGATGCGTTTTGTAAACAAAGTGAATTAAAATCATGCTAAGAGTAATGTGTTTTGTAAACAACAGTGAAGTAAAAACATAATAAGAGTGATGTGTTTTGTAAACAAGAGTGAAGTAAAATCAGAATAAGAGTGATGTGTTTTGTAAACAAGAGTGAAGTAAAATAAAAATAACAGTGTTGTGTTTTATAAACAAGAGTGAAGTAAAATCAGAATAAGAGTGAAGTAAAATCATGCAAAGAATGATGTGTTTTGTAAACAAAAGTGAAGTAAAATCATGCTAAGAGTGATGTGTTTTGTAAACAAGAGTGAAATAAAATCATGCTAAGAGTGATGTGTTTTGTAAACAACAGTGAAGTATAATCAGAATAAGAGTGATGTGTTTTGTAAACAAGAGTGAAGTAAAATCAGAATAACAGTGATGTGTTTTGTAAACAAGAGTGAAGTAAAATCATAATAAGAATGATGTGTTTTATAAACAAGAGTGAAGTAAAATCAGAATAAGAGTGATGTGTTTTGTAAACAAGAGCGAAGTAAAATCAGAATAAGAGTGATGTGTTTTGTAAACAAGAGCGAAGTAAAATCAGAATAAGAGTGATGTGTTTTGTAAACAAGAGCGAAATAAAATCAGAATAAGAGTGATGTGTTTTGTAAACAAGAGTGAAGTAAAATCAGAATAAGATTGATGTGTTTTGTGAACAAGAGTGAAGTAAAATCAAAATAAGAGGGATGTGTTTTGTAAACAATATTGAAGTAAAATCAGAATAAGAGTGATGTGAACAAGAGTGAAGTAAAATCACAAAAAGAGTGATGTGTTTTGTGAACAAGAGTGAAGTAAAATCAGAATAAGAGTGTTGTGTTTTTTGAACAAGAGTGAAGTAAAATCAGAATAAGATTGATATGTTTTGTGAACAAGAGTGAAGTATAATCAGAATAAGAGTGATGTGTTTTGTAAACAACAGTGAAGTAATATCATGCTAAGAGTGACGTGTTTTGTAAACAACAGTGAAGTAAAATCATGCTAAGAGTGATGTGTTTTGTAAACAACGGTGAAGTAATATCATGCTAAGAGTGACGTGTTTTGTAAACAAGAGTGAAGTAAAATCAGAATAAGAGTGATGTGTTTTGTAAAAAAGAGTGAAGAAAAATCAGAATAAGAGTGACGTACTTTGTAAACAAGGGTGAAATAAAATTAGAATAAGAGTGATGTATTTTGTAAACAAGAGTGAAGTAAAATCAGAGTAAGAGTGATGTGTTTTGTGAACAAGAGTGAAGTAAAATAAGAATAAGAGTGATGTGTTTTATGAACAAGAGTGAAGTAAAATCAGAATAAGAGTGATGTGTTTTGTCAACAACAGTGAAGTAAAAACATAATAAGAGTGATGTGTTTTGTAAACAAGAGTGAAGTAAAATCAGAATAAGAGTGATGTGTTTTGTAAACAAGAGTGAAGTAAAATAAAAATAACAGTGTTGTGTTTTATAAACAAGAGTGAAGTAAAATCAGAATAAGAGTGAAGTAAAATCATGCAAAGAATGATGTGTTTTGTAAACAAAAGTGAAGTAAAATCATGCTAAGAGTGATGTGTTTTGTAAACAAGAGTGAAATAAAATCATGCTAAGAGTGATGTGTTTTGTAAACAACAGTGAAGTATAATCAGAATAAGAGTGATGTGTTTTGTAAACAAGAGTGAAGTAAAATCAGAATAACAGTGATGTGTTTTGTAAACAAGAGTGAAGTAAAATCATAATAAGAATGATGTGTTTTATAAACAAGAGTGAAGTAAAATAAGAATAAGAGTGATGTGTTTTATAAACAAGAGTGAAGTAAAATCAGAATAAGAGTGATGTGTTTTGTCAACAACAATGAAGTAAAATTATAATAAGAGTGATGTGTTTTGTAAACAAAAGTGATGTGTTTTGTAAACAAGAGTGAAATAAAATCATGCTAAGAGTGATGCGTTTTGTATACAAAGTGAATTAAAATCATGCTAAGAGTAATGTGTTTTGTAAACAACAGTGAAGTAAAAACATAATAAGAGTGATGTGTTTTGTAAACAAGAGTGAAGTAAAATCAAAATAACAGTGTTGTGTTTTATAAACAAGAGTGAAGTAAAATCAGAATAAGAATGATTTGTTTTGTAAACAAGAGTGAAGTAAAATCATGCTAAGAGTGACGTGTTTTGTAAACAACAGTGAAGTAAAATCATGCTAAGAGTGATGTGTTTTGTAATCAACGGTGAAGTAAAATCATAATAAGAGTGATGTGTTTTGTAAACAAGAGTGAAGTAAAATCAGAATAAGAGTGATGTGTTTTGTAAACAAGAGTGAAGTAAAATAAGAATAAGAGTAATGTGTTTTGTAAACAAGAGTGAAGTAAAATCAGAATAAGAGTGATGTGTTTTGTAAAAAAGAGTGAAGAAAAATCAGAATAAGAGTGACGTACTTTGTAAACAAGGGTGAAGTAAAATTAGAATAAGAGTGATGTATTTTGTAAACAAGAGTGAAGTAAAATCAGAGTAAGAGTGATGTGTTTTGTGAACAAGAGTGAAGTAAAATAAGAATAAGAGTGATGTGTTTTATGAACAAGAGTGAAGTAAAATCAGAATAAGAGTGATGTGTTTTGTCAACAACAATGAAGTAATATTATAGTAAGAGTGATGTGTTTTGTAAACAAAAGTGATGTGTTTTGTAAACAAGAGTGAAATAAAATCATGCTAAGAGTGATGCGTTTTGTAAACAAAGTGAATTAAAATCATGCTAAGAGTAATGTGTTTTGTAAACAACAGTGAAGTAAAAACATAATAAGAGTGATGTGTTTTGTAAACAAGAGTGAAGTAAAATCAGAATAAGAGTGATGTGTTTTGTAAACAAGAGTGAAGTAAAATAAAAATAACAGTGTTGTGTTTTATAAACAAGAGTGAAGTAAAATCAGAATAAGAGTGAAGTAAAATCATGCAAAGAATGATGTGTTTTGTAAACAAAAGTGAAGTAAAATCATGCTAAGAGTGATGTGTTTTGTAAACAAGAGTGAAATAAAATCATGCTAAGAGTGATGTGTTTTGTAAACAACAGTGAAGTATAATCAGAATAAGAGTGATGTGTTTTGTAAACAAGAGTGAAGTAAAATCAGAATAACAGTGATGTGTTTTGTAAACAAGAGTGAAGTAAAATCATAATAAGAATGATGTGTTTTATAAACAAGAGTGAAGTAAAATCAGAATAAGAGTGATGTGTTTTGTAAACAAGAGCGAAGTAAAATCAGAATAAGAGTGATGTGTTTTGTAAACAAGAGCGAAGTAAAATCAGAATAAGAGTGATGTGTTTTGTAAACAAGAGCGAAATAAAATCAGAATAAGAGTGATGTGTTTTGTAAACAAGAGTGAAGTAAAATCAGAATAAGATTGATGTGTTTTGTGAACAAGAGTGAAGTAAAATCAAAATAAGAGGGATGTGTTTTGTAAACAATATTGAAGTAAAATCAGAATAAGAGTGATGTGAACAAGAGTGAAGTAAAATCACAAAAAGAGTGATGTGTTTTGTGAACAAGAGTGAAGTAAAATCAGAATAAGAGTGTTGTGTTTTTTGAACAAGAGTGAAGTAAAATCAGAATAAGATTGATATGTTTTGTGAACAAGAGTGAAGTATAATCAGAATAAGAGTGATGTGTTTTGTAAACAACAGTGAAGTAATATCATGCTAAGAGTGACGTGTTTTGTAAACAACAGTGAAGTAAAATCATGCTAAGAGTGATGTGTTTTGTAAACAACGGTGAAGTAATATCATGCTAAGAGTGACGTGTTTTGTAAACAAGAGTGAAGTAAAATCAGAATAAGAGTGATGTGTTTTGTAAAAAAGAGTGAAGAAAAATCAGAATAAGAGTGACGTACTTTGTAAACAAGGGTGAAATAAAATTAGAATAAGAGTGATGTATTTTGTAAACAAGAGTGAAGTAAAATCAGAGTAAGAGTGATGTGTTTTGTGAACAAGAGTGAAGTAAAATAAGAATAAGAGTGATGTGTTTTATGAACAAGAGTGAAGTAAAATCAGAATAAGAGTGATGTGTTTTGTCAACAACAATGAAGTAAAATTATAATAAGAGTGATGTGTTTTGTAAACAAAAGTGATGTGTTTTGTAAACAAGAGTGAAATAAAATCATGCTAAGAGTGATGCGTTTTGTAAACAAAGTGAATTAAAATCATGCTAAGAGTAATGTGTTTTGTAAAGAACAGTGAAGTAAAAACATAATAAGAGTGATGTGTTTTGTAAACAAGAGTGAAGTAAAATCAGAATAAGAGTGATGTGTTTTGTAAACAAGAGTGAAGTAAAATCAAAATAACAGTGTTGTGTTTTATAAACAAGAGTGAAGTAAAATCAGAATAAGAATGATTTGTTTTGTAAACAAGAGTGAAGTAAAATCATGCTAAGAGTGACGTGTTTTGTAAACAACAGTGAAGTAAAATCATGCTAAGAGTGATGTGTTTTGTAATCAACGGTGAAGTAAAATCATAATAAGAGTGATGTGTTTTATAAACAAGAGTGAAGTAAAATCAGAATAAGAGTGATGTGTTTTGTAAACAAGAGTGAAGTAAAATAAGAATAAGAGTAATGTGTTTTGTAAACAAGAGTGAAGTAAAATCAGAATAAGAGTGATGTGTTTTGTAAAAAAGAGTGAAGAAAAATCAGAATAAGAGTGACGTACTTTGTAAACAAGGGTGAAGTAAAATTAGAATAAGAGTGATGTATTTTGTAAACAAGAGTGAAGTAAAATCAGAGTAAGAGTGATGTGTTTTGTGAACAAGAGTGAAGTAAAATAAGAATAAGAGTGATGTGTTTTATGAACAAGAGTGAAGTAAAATCAGAATAAGAGTGATGTGTTTTGTCAACAACAATGAAGTAAAATTATAGTAAGAGTGATGTGTTTTGTAAACAAAAGTGATGTGTTTTGTAAACAAGAGTGAAATAAAATCATGCTAAGAGTGATGCGTTTTGTAAACAAAGTGAATTAAAATCATGCTAAGAGTAATGTGTTTTGTAAACAACAGTGAAGTAAAAACATAATTGTAATGTCCGTTTTTTTTTAATTAAGGGGTGTTTGCTTTTTGTGAATATCTTGTTTAAGATATGGTGTGGTATGTTTTATTTGTTTTACTTTATTTATGGGTGTGAATTTTTAGTTTATGGTTTTTGAAAAGCAAATTAATATCCTAATTAATAAATTAAATATCTCTCTCTCTCTCTCTCCCTCTCCCTCTCGGTTCTCTCCCTCACCCCACGATCTTCTCAACCCCCCCCCCACTCCCACAAAACCGATATCTTTCCCTTCCCAATCACAATCAATCATCGGTTCTCTCTTCTCCCACACAATCTCAACACCGGTAAGCTTCCTCCCTTCTCCCTCTCGGTTTTTACCTTCTTCCATTCACTCCCTCTCATCATCTTCTTGGATTCCTCAAGGTGATACCCTCCTTCGTCGTGAATCGGAGTCGTAAGAGGAAGTAAAGCTTTTACACTACGTTGAACTATCCGGGAAAGGTAATACAAGGCCTCAACTCTCGTGTTAATTTCGAAAAACATGCATGTAGGACGTTTTGGGAAGGTTTAGATGCTGAATAGGTTTTGTGATTATGTGTTGTTGTCGAGCATGTTTTGTTAGTAACTGACAGTGGGTTCCGACCCCGTTTTGACTGAGCAAACGATCTCCTTTTGGTACGAGAGATGGCTCGGGAAAATCAGTGTTTGGTTCGAGGGTTTCGTGTGTGTTGGCCGAGAGTTGTAGGGTTCGGCCTAGGGCAGTGTTGTGGAGAGTTTTGAAGGGATGACCCAGGTGTTTGGGTGTGTTTTGGGACGTAGGAGGTGTGGTGTGAATGTTGTATAGGGTTTGAGAATCGGAGGTTGGAGGAAAGTGAGTGTACACTGGACTGTGCCGAGACAGGTGCCGAGCTGTGCCGAGACAGGTGCCGAGCTGTGCCGAGACGGGTGCCGAGCTGTGCCGAGACGGGTGCCGAGCTGTGCCGAGACAGGTGCCGAGCTGTGCCGAGACAGGTGCCGAGCTGTGCCGAGACAGGTGCCGAGCTGTGCCGAGACAGGTGCCGAGCTGTGCCGAGACAGGCGGCCGAGGTGCCGAGCCAGGCGGCCGAGACGGTCGGCCGAGGTGCCGAGCCAGGCGGCCGAGGTGCCGAGCCAGGCGGCCGAGACGGTCGGCCGAGGTGCCGAGCCAGGCGGCCGAGACGGTCGGCCGAGGTGCCGAGCCAGGCGGCCGAGACACCGAGCCAGGCCGAGACGCCGATCCTTTTTCCGAGCTTTTTCCGAACCTTTTCCGAGCCAAGTGAGCCGTTGCACAGTAAGGGTATGCCAGGAGTTTGAGTGTTGTGTGTGTGTCGTGTGCGCGTTTTGAGTACGTCGTATGCGTGTCGGGTGCGTGCGGGGTGTGTTTTCGGGCGTGTCTTTGTGTGTTTGGCTTATGAGATGTTGTTAAGTGTGTGTTCGTGTAACGTGCTAGATGTTGAAGTCGTCCACGTAGGAATCATGCATTGTCGTTTAAACATCGTCTACCCTGACTCTAATCATGATTTATTTATCTTTCAAAAAGGGTGATCTTTTACGAGGAAAGTGTGGTTGAAGGGAACTGTTTTAAAAGCTAAGCAATCGAGGTGGGCTTTTCTACCCTACTTTTATGTGGGTTATCTTTAAATACGGACTTTGTTCCGGAAATGTTTATGGAGGTGAACTGTTTGTCTTGCCAATTGTTTTGTTTTGAAACCTATCTGAAGTGGTTTACCACATATGTTTAATCGAATTCGGGTCTGTTGGGCTGCGAACCCTCAGGCTAGTGTACACGAGACCGGGAGCCATCTGAGAGCAAGTTGGCCGGTCTAGTTGACCTGGGGTGTGGCCACGCCCCTTGTCATGGTTGGATCAGATAGTGTATGATAGTGGGAATAAGGGTGGCAATATCTGAAAATGACTGCGCAGTCGAATTTATGAAATATATTTTGTGTACTTGGGTTACTTTCTTACACTTAAAACCCCAAGGTTACACTGATGTGGCATGACAAACTATGATTTTGGCGTGTGTCCACTGGGTGCAATAAGTACTCAGCCCTGCATGTTGTTTTCTTAATGTGCAGGTTGAGCGGCGATGGGGATGACGGATGTTGAGCAGTGAAAGCCAAATGAGTGTTTTACTTGGTCTTTTGGATGGTGTCGTGTCGTCATACCCGGCATCATCTGTCTTTTGGTCATTTCCGCTGCTTTGTAATCCGATACATTGTTTTTATTTAACTCTGTTTACATTAACTTTAGAAATGTCTTCTTAGTACAATGTTTGAAGTGAACTTCTTTTTAATAAATGCTTTTGGGTCAAATATTCCTGTTCTCCCCTTTCTTCCCCGCTTCTTTATTCCTCCCCTAGTCGCAGTCCACCGTACTTCCTATCCTTAGGAAATGCGGGCGTGACAGAGTGGTATCAGAGCCTAGGTTTTCTCTTTCTGCTCTGGACCCAAAAAATTCTTTTTCTGACTGGAGTAAGTTTTCAAAAGTATCATTGGCTCAACATCCGACTCATCGCACTCAACCTGAAATGAGGTAATGAAAATTTCGAAATTTTGGAAAGTATATGGAAGTGGAGGAAATTGTGATTTTGGTGTTGAAAATGATTTTTATGTAAAGTTTAAGTAAATGTTGAGACATGTGGAAGGGTACAAAGTGATGTGGAAAAGTTGGAAATTATTTGAGTTATGAACTGTTATGGTGTTATGAACTGTTGATGTATGATGAACTTATATGAAAGCATGTGGCTGATGTGTGATGATATGATGACGTCAATGTTGATGTGAGCTTTTATGTGAGTATGTGTTGGCCTTTTGAATGTTTGAACTTAGACGTGATAGAATTTCACTAGTGCTTCTTGGACCTATGATAGATAAGAGCTTTTGGCCTTTGAACACCAGCGGGCTTGGATTTAGAACATCGATACGTCTGCACACACTCTTTCTCTCTCTTCTTCGGTTATGCACTCTGTTTTTATACGCGAGGCGGTTGTTTCTGTTTTTCTATAGATGGCGCGTATGTTCCGAACCGCGCGACGGAGTGATCGCGATAGACTTAGGGCACAGAGGGTGCTCAGGGATTATAGAGTGTACCGGAAGAAGGATCACGTACCGTTGATCGAGTTCGTGGCACACTTCGACACCCTCTGGAGGGCAGCTCAGGAGTTCGGAGTGACAGAGCATGACGGCATTGAGAAGCTAATAGATTTGCTTCCCGATAACTGGAAGGAGTGGGCCGAAAGAACTGCGAGGAGGTACACGTGGCATGAGCCCGCTACCGATGACATGGTGGGTGACATGGCTGGCTTTCGGAAAGCCGTGTATTGTGCACTGGTGGACTCTCGAGAGGAGCAGCCCCCACAGGAGGTGGAAGAGAGGGTCGTGTATCAGGACAAGTATGTGAGCATGTACGAGGGTGAACAAGGGTATGAAGATGTTTATGAGGAGGCTCTGCCAGGGAACTCTGAGGAGGACGACGACGAAGACCCGGAGGAAGGGCCTATGGATGAGGATGATAGAGTCGTAGTCTAGAATTAGAATAGTTCGTTGTCTTTTCAGTTTTTGCTTTCAGTACGATCTACTCTTGGGAACAATGTTGGCCTTCTTTCTTTTAATGAGAATTTGAATTTTGATATATATATCCTATGTGTTGCATCTTATACTACATGAAGATTTTATAAGAAAATTTTGAGAAAGTGGTAATTTTGGATGAGAATTGTAGTAACACTTTTTGGATATTGAATCAGAATGCCGCCAAGACGTGCACGCCAACCACGACAAGGACCCAACGTGGAGGCACCACCTCCACCACCTCCACCACCACCACCTCCACCCCCGCCTCAACAAGAAAGATTCATAGTTACGTTCTCAAGGCAGAATCCCCCAAAATTTGACGGACAAGGAGACCCATCCAAAGCGGAAGAGTGGATACGCGGCCTCGAGCGTATCTTCAGGGTCATGGAGTGCACAGATAGGGAGCGCATTGCTGGTGCTACCTTTCAACTGTCAGGTGCTGCCGATTACTAGTGGGAGACTCGGCAAAGAACTATGAATCCTGCCCGCCTGGAGGCGCTAACATGGGAGGAGTTTAAAGTAGAGATCGATAACAAGTATGTTCCAAAGACGTACAGACGGGCCAAGGTGGTAGAGTTCCACACACTAAGCCAAGGCCGAATGACTGTAACCGAGTATGACCGAGCCCTCGCGCAGATGGCACGATATGCGCCCGAGTTGATGGACACCGATGAGAAATGGGCGGTGAAGTTCCGGGCCGGGCTCAGAGATGAGATAAAGGCCGCATTGGCCTGTCGAGGAGAACTCTCCTACTCGGAGATCTTGACTTGTGCACTGGACGTGGAAGATGCACTCCCTAAGCCAAGAGTTGTGGCAACAACAAACGCGACGGGCCACCAAGAGAAGAGGAGGTGGGATGGTGACCAGGCTCAGTATGGTGGTAAGAGGCCACAACACATGAGGAACCCACCCTACAATGGCGGGAGACAGAATACTTTCCAACCGAGGGCAAACTTTCCGCCGAGGAACCCTCAATGTGGAAGGTGCTTCAAGTACCACGCCGGGGAGTGTCGAGACCCTAGGTGCTTCAACTGTGGTGGAAGTGGCCATTACTTCCGAAGCTGCCCAAATAAGAACAGGGGAACGGGAACGAGACAGAACCAGCTAGGTTTCCGTCCACAATCCCAGGCACTACCTGCACCTCCACCGCAACAACGCCGCCAAGGATTACCATCGCAAGCAAGGGCCTACGCCTTGAAGGGGAAGCAGCCGGCAAACGGGAAAGAAACCTTTGGGCAAGGAAACTTGGCAGGTATGGGCACACTTCTCAATATGCCTATAGTTGTCTTGTTTGATACGGGTGCGTCGCATTCCTTTATATCAACGTCTTGTGTGGATACTTTGGGATTACATACTGTTAAGACCGAACCCACTATGAGTGTGACCTCACCGGTAGGCGGGACTATAGATATATCCCTATCTTGTGCATGTGTGAACTTTGGAATAGGTGAACTCAGTTTAGTGGCTTATAATTTGCAAATAATGACGATGGGTAGCGTAGACATAATCTTGGGTATGGATTGGTTAGCGGAGAACCACGTTACCCTTCATTGTAGAGAAAGGGAAATTTCGTTTGAAACCCCCGGAAAAGAGCCGATGAAGTTTCACGGAGTCCCAATGAGCCGACGCAAGTCCATTATCTCTGCGCTGCAAGCCACTACAATGATGAGGAAGGGATGTCCAGCGTACCTTGTTTATTTGAATGGGGAGGAGAAGAAAGACAGGAAGATAGAAGATGTGGCGATAGTGAGTGAATATCCCGATGTCTTCCCCGATGCATTGCCGGGACCCCCACCCGACAGGCAAGTAGAATTCACGATCGATCTGGAGCCCGGATCGGCACCAATATCCAAAGCACCTTATAGAATGGCGCCAAAAGAGTTGGAGGAGCTTAAGGTGCAACTGCAAGAGCTACTGGAATTGGGATTCATTAGACCTAGCGTGTCACCATGGGGAGCACCAGTGTTGTTTGTAAAGAAGAAGGATGGAACGATGAGGATGTGCATCGACTATCGGGAGCTAAACAAACTAACGCTGAAGAACAAGTATCCACTACCAAGGATAGACGACTTGTTTGACCAACTTCGAGGGGCAGGAGTCTTCTCTAAGATGGATTTGAGGTCTGGGTACCATCAGCTGAGGGTTCGGCGAGAAGATGTACCCAAGACAGCTTTTCGAACAAGATATGGTCATTATGAGTTCGTTGTAATGCCTTTTGGACTGACGAACGCCCCGGCAGTGTTCATGGACCTTATGAACCGCGTGTTCCATCCATTTCTGGATCGGTTTGTCCTGGTTTTCATCGATGACGTGCTTGTTTACTCAAAGAACGAGGAGGAGCACAAAGAGCACTTGAGAACCGTCCTAGCAACTCTAAGGGACGAGAAACTATATGCCAAGTTCAGTAAATGCGAGTTTTGGCTCAAGGAAGTAAATTTTCTTGGACATGTAGTAACTTCAGATGGAATTCGTGTAGATCCGGCCAAGGTAGAAGCGGTGCAGGAGTGGAAGTCACCTTCTACACAAAACGAAATCCGAAGCTTTTTAGGACTGGCGGGCTATTATCGAAGATTCATCGAGGGATTCTCGAAGATAGCAAGGCCAATGACGCAACAACTGAAAAAGGGAGTCAAGATGATTTGGACGCCAGAATGTGAGGCGAGCTTTCAGTTGTTGAAGGAGAAATTGACCACCGCACCAATCCTAGCTGTGCCGGAGCCAGAGACTGACTATGCGGTATATACGGATGCGTCGAAGGTGGGACTGGGATGTGTGCTTATGCAGAAGGGGAAAGTGATTGCATATGCATCGAGACAATTGAAGCCCCATGAACTGAATTATCCGACGCATGACTTGGAACTGGCAGCTGTGGTGCATGCTTTGAAGATCTGGAGACACCATCTCTATGGAGTCCGTTGTGAGATATACACGGACCATAAGAGTCTAAAGTACTTCTTTGAGCAAAAGGAGCTGAATATGCGCCAACGTAGGTGGCTCGAGTTGGTGAAGGACTACGATTGTGGTATAAATTACCATCCGGGAAAAGCAAACGTAGTGGCCGATGCTCTTAGTAGGAAGTCTCAATCTCAGCTGGCCACCTTTCTTACTATCGAGGAGAGTATAATCCAAGAGTTCAGTAAGATGCGCTTGGAAGTGGTGAGAATGCCCGAGACTGTGGAAGGGATAGTAGCCACGTTGGTGATGGAACCCGACTTAAGAGCCAGAATTGTAGAAGCTCAACGGCGAGATACGTTACTAGAAAAGATTCGCTCAGAAGTGAGGACGGGTGAACTCGGAAATTTTCGTGAGGCAGCGGATAATGGTCTCACATACAAGGGAAGGTTGTGTGTGCCTAAGGATGAAGGCCTGAGGATGGAAATCATGAGAGAAGCACATGAAACCCCATACGCTGCTCATCCAGGGAGCACCAAAATGTATCAAGACTTGAAAAGACAGTTTTGGTGGAACGGTATGAAAAAGCATGTTGCGGCATTTGTGGAGAGATGCCTGGCATGTCAACAAGTAAAGGCGCTACACCAACGGCCCTATGGGAAATTGCAACCCCTCGAGATTCCGGAATGGAAGTGGGAACATATTGCAATGGACTTTGTGATAGGACTGCCAAAATCCCAGCGAGGGAACACGGTGATTTGGGTGATTATAGATCGTCTCACCAAATCTGCCCACTTTGTACCGGTTCGCGCTACTTATGGATCCGACCAGTTGGCTAAGGTATATGTACGGGAGATTATACGCTTGCATGGAGTTCCAGCGACAATCACATCTGATCGTGATGCTAAATTCACTTCTAGATTTTGGACAAGCCTGCAACGCGAGTTGGGGACTAAGTTGAATTTCAGTACAGCTTTCCACCCTCAAACCGACGGGCAGTCGGAGAGAACGATACAAGCCTTGGAGGACATGCTACGAGCCGTGGTGCTTGATCGAGGCTGGGGTTGGGAAGAAGTGTTGCCATTGGTTGAATTCGCGTACAACAATAGTTACCAGGCGACTATCAAGATGGCCCCATATGAGGCCTTGTATGGAAAGAAGTGTAGATCGCCACTTTATTGGGATGAAGTGGGTGAGAGAAGAATTCTCGGACCAGACTCTGTAGAAGAGATGATAGAGATTGTCCGACAAATCCGTGGGAGGATCAAGGAGGCACAAGATCGAAAGAAATCTTATGCGGATGTTCGAAGGACCGAGTTACAGTTCGAGGTCGGGGAAAAGGTCTTTCTGAAAGTTTCCCCTTCTAAGGGAATAACTCGTTTTGGAGTGAAGGGAAAGCTGAGACCCCGATTTATTGGTCCATACGAGATTTTGGATAGAGTCGGCGTGGTAGCATACAGGTTGGCTCTACCACCAAGCTTTGGAAATGTGCACAACGTCTTCCATGTGTCACAATTGAGGAAGTACGTGTTTGACCCCACACACATCGTTCACCAAGAAGAGATGATGGTCCTAAATCCCGATCTAAGTTATGAGGAGAAGCCCGAGGCCATTTTGGATCGAAGGGTGCAAGAATTGAGGAATAAGTCAATTGCTTCGGTGAAAGTACGGTGGAGGAATCATGGAGTCGAAGAAGCAACATGGGAATTAGAAGATAAGATGAGAGAGAAGTTTCCGGAGCTGTTTGAGTAATCTAGGGAAATTTCGGGACGAAATTTTTTTTAAGGTGGGAGGAATGTAATGTCCGTTTTTTTTTAATTAAGGGGTGTTTGCTTTTTGTGAATATCTTGTTTAAGATATGGTGTGGTATGTTTTATTTGTTTTACTTTATTTATGGGTGTGAATTTTTAGTTTATGGTTTTTGAAAAGCAAATTAATATCCTAATTAATAAATTAAATATCTCTCTCTCTCTCTCTCCCTCTCCCTCTCCCTCTCGGTTCTCTCCCTCACCCCACGATCTTCTCAACCCCCCCCCACTCCCACAAAACCGATATCTTTCCCTTCCCAATCACAATCAATCATCGGTTCTCTCTTCTCCCTCACAATCTCAACACCGGTAAGCTTCCTCCCTTCTCCCTCTCGGTTTTTACCTTCTTCCATTCACTCCCTCTCATCATCTTCTTGGATTCCTCAAGGTGATACCCTCCTTCGTCGTGAATCGGAGTCGTAAGAGGAAGTAAAGCTTTTACACTACGCTGAACTATCCGGGAAAGGTAATACAAGGCCTCAACTCTCGTGTTAATTTCGAAAAACATGCATGTAGGACGTTTTGGGAAGGTTTAGATGCTGAATAGGTTTTGTGATTATGTGTTGTTGTCGAGCATGTTTTGTTAGTAACTGACAGTGGGTTCCGACCCCGTTTTGACTGAGCAAACGATCTCCTTTTGGTACGAAATTTTTAACCGTATAAACTTGGATGTGTCTTCGGTGTGGTGTGTAAATTTCAGCTTCATTGGATGTCGTATGATTTTACTATGATTTTTGCAAGTAAACTGCGCAGTTCTGCGTGTGGTGTGTTCTGGGTGATGTTTGTGTGTGCTTTGGGTGTGTTTCTGAGTGTTGTGTTTTGTGAAGCATGTGGGTGTGTTTGGCCAAGAGATGGCTCGGGAAAATCAGTGTTTGGTTCGAGGGTTTCGTGTGTGTTGGCCGAGAGTTGTAGGGTTCGGCCTAGGGCAGTGTTGTGGAGAGTTTTGAAGGGATGACCCAGGTGTTTGGGTGTGTTTTGGGACGTAGGAGGTGTGGTGTGAATGTCGTATAGGGTTTGAGAATCGGAGGTTGGAGGAAAGTGAGTGTACACTGGACTGTGCCGAGACAGGTGCCGAGCTGTGCCGAGACGGGTGCCGAGCTGTGCCGAGACAGGTGCCAAGCTGTGCCGAGACAGGTGCCGAGCTGTGCCGAGACAGGTGCCGAGCTGTGCCGAGACAGGTGCCGAGCTGTGCCGAGACAGGTGCCGAGCTGTGCCGAGACAGGCGGCCGAGGTGCCGAGCCAGGCGGCCGAGATGGTCGGCCGAGGTGCCGAGCCAGGCGGCCGAGGTGCCGAGCCAGGCGGCCGAGACGGTCGGCCGAGGTGCCGAGCCAGGCGGCCGAGACACCGAGCCAGGCCGAGACGCCGATCCTTTTTCCGAGCTTTTTCCGAACCTTTTCCGAGCCAAGTGAGCCGTTGCACAGTAAGGGTATGCCAGGAGTTTGAGTGTTGTGTGTGTGTCGTGTGCGCGTTTTGAGTACGTCGTATGCGTGTCGGGTGCGTGCGGGGTGTGTTTTCGGGCGTGTCTTTGTGTGTTTGGCTTATGAGATGTTGTTAAGTGTGTGTTCGTGTAACGTGCTAGATGTTGAAGTCGTCCACGTAGGAATCATGCATTGTCGTTTAAACATCGTCTACCCTGACTCTAATCATGATTTATTTATCTTTCAAAAAGGGTGATCTTTTACGAGGAAAGTGTGGTTGAAGGGAACTGTTTTAAAAGCTAAGCAATCGAGGTGGGCTTTTCTACCCTACTTTTATGTGGGTTATCTTTAAATACGGACTTTGTTCCGGAAATGTTTATGGAGGTGAACTGTTTGTCTTGCCAATTGTTTTGTTTTGAAACCTATCTGAAGTGGTTTACCACATATGTTTAATCGAATTCGGGTCTGTTGGGCTGCGAA
This sequence comes from Salvia splendens, assembly GCF_004379255.2. Taxonomy (NCBI): domain Eukaryota; kingdom Viridiplantae; phylum Streptophyta; class Magnoliopsida; order Lamiales; family Lamiaceae; genus Salvia; species Salvia splendens. The sequence continues at coordinate 113,577 of NW_024598815.1, forward strand.
CCCTCAGGCTAGTGTACACGAGACCGGGAGCCATCTGAGAGCAAGTTGGCCGGTCTAGTTGACCTGGGGTGTGGCCACGCCCCTTGTCATGGTTGGATCAGATAGTGTATGATAGTGGGAATAAGGGTGGCAATATCTGAAAATGACTGCGCAGTCGAATTTATGAAATATATTTTGTGTACTTGGGTTACTTTCTTACACTTAAAACCCCAAGGTTACACTGATGTGGCATGACAAACTATGATTTTGGCGTGTGTCCACTGGGTGCAATAAGTACTCAGCCCTGCATGTTGTTTTCTTAATGTGCAGGTTGAGCGGCGATGGGGATGACGGATGTTGAGCAGTGAAAGCCAAATGAGTGTTTTACTTGGTCTTTTGGATGGTGTCGTGTCGTCATACCCGGCATCATCTGTCTTTTGGTCATTTCCGCTGCTTTGTAATCCGATACATTGTTTTTATTTAACTCTGTTTACATTAACTTTAGAAATGTCTTCTTAGTACAATGTTTGAAGTGAACTTCTTTTTAATAAATGCTTTTGGGTCAAATATTCCTGTTCTCCCCTTTCTTCCCCGCTTCTTTATTCCTCCCCTAGTCGCGGTCCACCGTACTTCCTATCCTTAGGAAATGCGGGCGTGACAATAATAAGAGTGATGTGTTTTGTAAACAAGAGTGAAGTAAAATCAGAATAAGAGTGATGTGTTTTGTAAACAAGAGTGAAGTAAAATCAAAATAACAGTGTTGTGTTTTATAAACAAGAGTGAAGTAAAATCAGAATAAGAGTGAAGTAAAATCATGCAAAGAATGATGTGTTTTGTAAACAAAAGTGAAGTAAAATCATGCTAAGAGTGATGTGTTTTGTAAACAAGAGTGAAATAAAATCATGCTAAGAGTGATGTGTTTTGTAAACAACAGTGAAGTATAATCAGAATAAGAGTGATGTGTTTTGTAAACAAGAGTGAAGTAAAATCAGAATAACAGTGATGTGTTTTGTAAACAAGAGTGGAGTAAAATCATAATAAGAATGATGTGTTTTATAAACAAGAGTGAAGTAAAATCAGAATAAGAGTGATGTGTTTTGTAAACAAGAGCGAAGTAAAATCAGAATAAGAGTGATGTGTTTTGTAAACAAGAGCGAAGTAAAATCAGAATAAGAGTGATGTGTTTTGTAAACAAGAGCGAAATAAAATCAGAATAAGAGTGATGTGTTTTGTAAACAAGAGTGAAGTAAAATCAGAATAAGATTGATGTGTTTTGTGAACAAGAGTGAAGTAAAATCAAAATAAGAGGGATGTGTTTTGTAAACAATATTGAAGTAAAATCAGAATAAGAGTGATGTGAACAAGAGTGAAGTAAAATCACAAAAAGAGTGATGTGTTTTGTGAACAAGAGTGAAGTAAAATCAGAATAAGAGTGTTGTGTTTTTTGAACAAGAGTGAAGTAAAATCAGAATAAGATTGATATGTTTTGTGAACAAGAGTGAAGTATAATCAGAATAAGAGTGATGTGTTTTGTAAACAACAGTGAAGTAATATCATGCTAAGAGTGACGTGTTTTGTAAACAACAGTGAAATAAATCATGCTAAGAGTGATGTGTTTTGTAAACAACGGTGAAGTAATATCATGCTAAGAGTGACGTGTTTTGTAAACAAGAGTGAAGTAAAATCAGAATAAGAGTGATGTGTTTTGTAAAAAAGAGTGAAGAAAAATCAGAATAAGAGTGACGTACTTTGTAAACAAGGGTGAAGTAAAATTAGAATAAGAGTGATGTATTTTGTAAACAAGAGTGAAGTAAAATCAGAGTAAGAGTGATGTGTTTTGTGAACAAGAGTGAAGTAAAATAAGAATAAGAGTGATGTGTTTTATGAACAAGAGTGAAGTAAAATCAGAATAAGAGTGATGTGTTTTGTCAACAACAATGAAGTAAAATTATAATAAGAGTGATGTGTTTTGTAAACAAAAGTGATGTGTTTTGTAAACAAGAGTGAAATAAAATCATGCTAAGAGTGATGCGTTTTGTAAACAAAGTGAATTAAAATCATGCTAAGAGTAATGTGTTTTGTAAACAACAGTGAAGTAAAAACATAATAAGAGTGATGTGTTTTGTAAACAAGAGTGAAGTAAAATCAGAATAAGAGTGATGTGTTTTGTAAACAAGAGTGAAGTAAAATCAAAATAACAGTGTTGTGTTTTATAAACAAGAGTGAAGTAAAATCAGAATAAGAATGATTTGTTTTGTAAACAAGAGTGAAGTAAAATCATGCTAAGAGTGACGTGTTTTGTAAACAACAGTGAAGTAAAATCATGCTAAGAGTGATGTGTTTTGTAATCAACGGTGAAGTAAAATCATAATAAGAGTGATGTGTTTTGTAAACAAGAGTGAAGTAAAATCAGAATAAGAGTGATGTGTTTTGTAAACAAGAGTGAAGTAAAATAAGAATAAGAGTAATGTGTTTTGTAAACAAGAGTGAAGTAAAATCAGAATAAGAGTGATGTGTTTTGTAAAAAAGAGTGAAGAAAAATCAGAATAAGAGTGACGTACTTTGTAAACAAGGGTGAAGTAAAATTAGAATAAGAGTGATGTATTTTGTAAACAAGAGTGAAGTAAAATCAGAGTAAGAGTGATGTGTTTTGTGAACAAGAGTGAAGTAAAATAAGAATAAGAGTGATGTGTTTAATGAACAAGAGTGAAGTAAAATCAGAATAAGAGTGATGTGTTTTGTCAACAACAGTGAAGTAAAATTATAATAAGAGTGATGTGTTTTGTAAACAAAAGTGAAGTAAAATCATGCTAAGAGTGATGTGTTTTGTAAACAAGAGTGAAATAAAATCATGCTAAGAGTGATGTGTTTTGTAAACAAAATGAATTAAAATCATGCTAAGAGTAATGTGTTTTGTAAACAACAGTGAAGTAAAAACATAATAAGAGTGATGTGTTTTGTAAACAAGAGTGAAGTAAAATCAAAATTACAGTGTTGTGTTTTATAAACAAGAGTGAAGTAAAATCAGAATAAGAATGATTTGTTTTGTAAACAAGAGTGAAGTAAAATCATGCTAAGAGTGATGTGTTTTGTAAACAAGAGTGAAGTAAAATCATGCTAAGAGTGATGTGTTTTGTAAACAAAGTGAAGTAAAATGATGCTAAGAGTGATGTGTTTTTTTAACAACAGTGAAGTAAAAACATAATAAGAGTGATGTGTTTTGTAAACAAGAGTTAAGTATAATCAGAATAACAGTGATGTGTTTTATAAACAAGAGTGAAGTAAAATCAGAATAAGAGTGATGTGTTTTGTAAACAAGAGTGAAGTAAAATAAGAATAAGAGTAATGTGTTTTGTAAACAAGAGTGAAGTAAAATCAGAATAAGAGTGATGTGTTTTGTAAAAAAGAGTGAAGAAAAATCAGAATAAGAGTGACGTACTTTGTAAACAAGGGTGAAGTAAAATTAGAATAAGAGTGATGTATTTTGTAAACAAGAGTGAAGTAAAATCAGAGTAAGAGTGATGTGTTTTGTGAACAAGAGTGGAGTAAAATAAGAATAAGAGTGATGTGTTTTATGAACAAGAGTGAAGTAAAATCAGAATCAGAGTGATGTGTTTTGTCAACAACAATGAAGTAAAATTATAGTAAGAGTGATGTGTTTTGTAAACAAAAGTGATGTGTTTTGTAAACAAGAGTGAAATAAAATCATGCTAAGAGTGATGCGTTTTGTAAACAAAGTGAATTAAAATCATGCTAAGAGTAATGTGTTTTGTAAACAACAGTGAAGTAAAAACATAATAAGAGTGATGTGTTTTGTAAACAAGAGTGAAGTAAAATCAGAATAAGAGTGATGTGTTTTGTAAACAAGAGTGAAGTAAAATCAAAATAACAGTGTTGTGTTTTATAAACAAGAGTGAAGTAAAATCAGAATAAGAGTGAAGTAAAATCATGCAAAGAATGATGTGTTTTGTAAACAAAAGTGAAGTAAAATCATGCTAAGAGTGATGTGTTTTGTAAACAAGAGTGAAATAAAATCATGCTAAGAGTGATGTGTTTTGTAAACAACAGTGAAGTATAATCAGAATAAGAGTGATGTGTTTTGTAAACAAGAGTGAAGTAAAATCAGAATAACAGTGATGTGTTTTGTAAACAAGAGTGAAGTAAAATCATAATAAGAATGATGTGTTTTATAAACAAGAGTGAAGTAAAATCAGAATAAGAGTGATGTGTTTTGTAAACAAGAGCGAAGTAAAATCAGAATAAGAGTGATGTGTTTTGTAAACAAGAGCGAAGTAAAATCAGAATAAGAGTGATGTGTTTTGTAAACAAGAGCGAAATAAAATCAGAATAAGAGTGATGTGTTTTGTAAACAAGAGTGAAGTAAAATCAGAATAAGATTGATGTGTTTTGTGAACAAGAGTGAAGTAAAATCAAAATAAGAGGGATGTGTTTTGTAAACAATGTTGAAGTAAAATCAGAATAAGAGTGATGTGAACAAGAGTGAAGAAAAATCACAAAAAGAGTGATGTGTTTTGTGAACAAGAGTGAAGTAAAATCAGAATAAGAGTGTTGTGTTTTTTGAACAAGAGTGAAGTAAAATCAGAATAAGATTGATATGTTTTGTGAACAAGAGTGAAGTATAATCAGAATAAGAGTGATGTGTTTTGTAAACAACAGTGAAGTAATATCATGCTAAGAGTGACGTGTTTTGTAAACAATAGTGAAGTAAAATCATGCTAAGAGTGATGTGTTTTGTAAACAACGGTGAAGTAATATCATGCTAAGAGTGACGTGTTTTGTAAACAAGAGTGAAGTAAAATCAGAATAAGAGTGATGTGTTTTGTAAACAAGAGTGAAGTAAAATAAGAATAAGAGTAATGTGTTTTGTAAACAAGAGTGAAGTAAAATCAGAATAAGAGTGATGTGTTTTGTAAAAAAAAGTGAAGAAAAATCAGAATAAGAGTGACGTATTTTGTAAACAAGGATGAAGTAAAATTAGAATAAGAGTGATGTATTTTGTAAACAAGAGTGAAGTAAAATCAAAGTAAGAGTGATGTGTTTTGTGAACAAGAGTGAAGTAAAATAAGAATAAGAGTGATGTGTTTTATGAACAAGAGTGAAGTAAAATCATAATAAGAGTGATGTGTTTTGTCAACAACAGTGAAGTAAAATTATAATAAGAGTGATGTGTTTTGTAAACAAAAGTGAAGTAAAATCATGCTAAGAGTGATGTGTTTTGTAAACAAGAGTGAAATAAAATCATGCTAAGAGTGATGTGTTTTGTAAACAAAGTGAATTAAAATCATGCTAAGAGTAATGTGTTTTGTAAACAATAGTGAAGTAAAAACATAATAAGAGTGATGTGTTTTGTAAACAAGAGTGAAGTAAAATCAGAATAAGAGTGATGTGTTTTGTAAACAAGAGTGAAGTAAAATCAAAATAACAGTGTTGTGTTTTATAAACAAGAGTGAAGTAAAATCAGAATAAGAATGATTTGTTTTGTAAACAAGAGTGAAGTAAAATCATGCTAAGAGTGATGTGTTTTGTAAACAAGAGTGAAGTAAAATCATGCTAAGAGTGATGTGTTTTGTAAACAAAGTGAAGTAAAATGATGCTAAGAGTGATGTGTTTTGTAAACAACAGTGAAGTAAAAACATAATAAGAGTGATGTGTTTTGTAAACAAGAGTGAAGTAAAATCAGAATAACAGTGATGTGTTTTATAAACAAGAGTGAAGTAAAATCATAATAAGAATGATGTGTTTTATAAACAAGAGTGAAGTAAAATCAGAATAAGAGTGATGTGTTTTGTAAACAAGAGCGAAGTAAAATCAGAATAAGAGTGATGTGTTTTGTAAACAAGAGCGAAGTAAAATCAGAATAAGAGTGATGTGTTTTGTAAACAAGAGTGAAGTAAAATCAGAATAAGATTGATGTGTTTTGTGAACAAGAGTGAAGTAAAATCAGAATAAGAGGGATGTGTTTTGTAAACAATAGTGAAGTAAAATCAGAATAAGAGTGATGTGAACAAGAGTGAAGTAAAATCACGAAAAGAGTGATGTGTTTTGTGAACAAGAGTGAAGTAAAATCAGAATAAGAGTGTTGTGTTTTTTGAACAAGAGTGAAGTAAAATCAGAATAAGATTGATATGTTTTGTGAACAAGAGTGAAGTATAAACAGAATAAGAGTGATGTGTTTTGTAAACAACAGTGAAGTAATATCATGCTAAGAGTGACGTGTTTTGTAAACAACAGTGAAGTAAAATCATGCTAAGAGTGATGTGTTTTGTAAACAAGAGTGAAGTAAAATAAGAATAAGAGTAATGTGTTTTGTAAACAAGAGTGAAGTAAAATCATAATAAGAGTGATGTGTTTTGTAAAAAAGAGTGAAGAAAAATCAGAATAAGAGTGACGTATTTTGTAAACAAGGGTGAAGTAAAATTAGAATAAGAGTGATGTATTTTGTAAACAAGAGTGAAGTAAAATCAGAGTAAGAGTGATGTGTTTTGTGAACAAGAGTGAAGTAAAATAAGAATAAGAGTGATGTGTTTTATGAACAAGAATGAAGTAAAATCAGAATAAGAGTGATGTGTTTTGTCAACAACAGTGAAGTAAAATTATAATAAGAGTGATGTGTTTTGTAAACAAAAGTGAAGTAAAATCATGCTAAGAGTGATGTGTTTTGTAAACAAGAGTGAAATAAAATCATGCTAAGAGTGATGTGTTTTGTAAACAAAGTGAATTAAAATCATGCTAAGAGTGATGTGTTTTGTAAACAAGAGTGAAGTAAAATCAGAATAAGAGTGATGTGTTTTGTAAACAAGAGTGAAGTAAAATCTAAATAACAGTGTTGTGTTTTATAAACAAGAGTGAAGTAAAATCAGAATAAGAATGATTTGTTTTGTAAACAAGAGTGAAGTAAAATCATGCTAAGAGTGATGTGTTTTGTAAACAAAAGTGAAGTAAAATCATGCTAAGAGTGATGTGTTTTGTAAACAAGAGTGAAGTAAAATCAGAGTAAGAGTGATGTGTTTTGTGAACAAGAGTGAAGTAAAATAAGAATAAGAGTGATGTGTTTTATGAACAAGAGTGAAGTAAAATCAGAATAAGAGTGATGTGTTTTGTCAACAACAGTGAAGTAAAATTATAATCATGCTCTAAGAGTGATGTGTTTTGTAAACAAAAGTGAAGTAAAATCATGCTAAGAGTGATGTGTTTTGTAAACAAGAGTGAAGTAAAATCAGAGTAAGAGTGATGTGTTTTGTGAACAAGAGTGAAGTAAAATAAGAATAAGAGTGATGTGTTTTATGAACAAGAGTGAAGTAAAATCAGAATAAGAGTGATGTGTTTTGTCAACAACAGTGAAGTAAAATTATAATCATGCTAAGAGTGATGTGTTTTGTAAACAAAAGTGAAGTAAAATCATGCTAAGAGTGATGTGTTTTGTAAACAAGAGTGAAGTAAAATCAGAGTAAGAGTGATGTGTTTTGTGAACAAGAGTGAAGTAAAATAAGAATAAGAGTGATGTGTTTTATGAACAAGAGTGAAGTAAAATCAGAATAAGAGTGATGTGTTTTGTCAACAACAGTGAAGTAAAATTATAATAAGAGTGATGTGTTTTGTAAATAAAAGTGAAGTAAAATCATGCTAAGAGTGATGTGTTTTGTAAACAAGAGTGAAATAAAATCATGCTAAGAGTGATGTGTTTTGTAAACAAAGTGAATTAAAATCATGCTAAGAGTAATGTGTTTTGTAAACAACAGTGAAGTAAAAACATAATAAGAGTGATGTGTTTTGTAAACAAGAGTGAAGTAAAATCAGAATAAGAGTGATGTGTTTTGTAAACAAGAGTGAAGTAAAATCAAAATAACAGTGTTGTGTTTTATAAACAAGAGTGAAGTAAAATCAGAATAAGAATGATTTGTTTTGTAAACAAGAGTGAAGTAAAATCATGCTAAGAGTGATGTGTTTTGTAAACAAGAGTGAAGTAAAATCATGCTAAGAGTGATGTGTTTTGTAAACAAAGTGAAGTAAAATGATGCTAAGAGTGATGTGTTTTGTAAACAACAGTGAAGTAAAAACATAATAAGAGTGATGTGTTTTGTAAACAAGAGTGAAGTAAAATCAGAATAACAGTGATGTGTTTTATAAACAAGAGTGAAGTAAAATCATAATAAGAATGATGTGTTTTATAAACAAGAGTGAAGTAAAATCAGAATAAGAGTGATGTGTTTTGTAAACAAGAGCGAAGTAAAATCAGAATAAGAGTGATGTGTTTTGTAAACAAGAGCGAAGTAAAATCAGAATAAGAGTGATGTGTTTTGTAAACAAGAGTGAAGTAAAATCAGAATAAGATTGATGTGTTTTGTGAACAAGAGTGAAGTAAAATCAGAATAAGAGGGATGTGTTTTGTAAACAATAGTGAAGTAAAATCAGAATAAGAGTGATGTGAACAAGAGTGAAGTAAAATCACAAAAAGAGTGATGTGTTTTGTGAACAAGAGTGAAGTAAAATCAGAATAAGAGTGTTGTGTTTTTTGAACAAGAGTGAAGTAAAATCAGAATAAGATTGATATGTTTTGTGAACAAGAGTGAAGTATAATCAGAATAAGAGTGATGTGTTTTGTAAACAACAGTGAAGTAAAATAAGAATAAGAGTAATGTATTTTGTAAACAAGAGTGAAGTAAAATCATAATAAGAGTGATGTGTTTTGTAAAAAAGAGTGAAGAAAAATCAGAATAAGAGTGACGTATTTTGTAAACAAGGGTGAAGTAAAATTAGAATAAGAGTGATGTATTTTGTAAACAAGAGTGAAGTAAAATCAGAGTAAGAGTGATGTATTTTGTGAACAAGAGTGAAGTAAAATAAGAATAAGAGTGATGTGTTTTATGAACAAGAGTGAAGTAAAATCAGAATAAGAGTGATGTGTTTTGTCAACAACAGTGAAGTAAAATTATAATAAGAGTGATGTGTTTTGTAAACAAGAGTGAAATAAAATCATGCTAAGAGTGATGTGTTTTGTAAACAAAGTGAATTAAAATCATGCTAAGAGTAATGTGTTTTGTAAACAACAGTGAAGTAAAAACATAATAAGAGTGATGTGTTTTGTAAACAAGAGTGAAGTAAAATCAGAATAAGAGTGATGTGTTTTGTAAACAAGAGTGAACTAAAATTTAAATAACAGTGTTGTGTTTTATAAACAAGAGTGAAGTAAAATCAGAATAAGAATGATTTGTTTTGTAAACAAGAGTGAAGTAAAATCATGCTAAGAGTGATGTGTTTTGTAAACAAGAGTGAAGTAAAATCATGCTAAGAGTGATGTGTTTTGTAAACAAAGTGAATTAAAATCATGCTAAGAGTAATGTGTTTTGTTAACAACAGTGAAGTAAAAACATAATAAGAGTGATGTGTTTTGTAAACAAGAGTAAAGTAAAATCAAAATAATAGTGATGTGTTTTATAAACAAGAGTGAAGTAAAATCATAATAAGAATGATGTGTTTTATAAACAAGAGTTAAGTAAAATCAGAATAGGAGTGATGTGTTTTGTAAACAAGAGCGAAGTAAAATCAGAATAAGAGTGATGTGTTTTGTAAACAAGAGCGAAGTAAAATCAGAATAAGAGTGATGTGTTTTGTAAACAAGAGTGAAGTAAAATCAGAATAAGATTGATGTGAACAAGAGTGAAGTAAAATCAAAAAAAGAGTGATGTGTTTTGTGAACAAGAGTGAAGTAAAATCAGAATAAGAGTGATGTGTTTTGTGAACAAGAGTGAAGTAAAATCAGAATAAGATTGATATGTTTTGTGAACAAGAGTGAAGTATAATCAGAATAAGAGTGATGTGTTTTGTAAACAACAGTGAAGTAATATCATGCTAAGAGTGACATGTTTTATAAACAAGAGTGAAGTAAAATCATGCTAAGAGTGATGTGTTTTGTAAACAAAGTGAAGTAAAATGATGCTAAGAGTGATGTGTTTTGTAAACAACAGTGAAGTAAAAACATAATAAGAGTGATGTGTTTTGTAAACAAGAGTGAAGTAAAATCAAAATAACAGTGATGTGTTTTATAAACAAGAGTGAAGTAAAATCATAATAAGAATGATGTGTTTTATAAACAAGAGTGAAGTAAAATCAGAATAGGAGTGATGTGTTTTGTAAACAAGAGCGAAGTAAAATCAGAATAAGAGTGATGTGTTTTGTAAACAAGAGCGAAGTAAAATCAGAATAAGAGTGATGTGTTTTGTAAACAAGAGTGAAGTAAAATCAGAATAAGATTGATGTGAACAAGAGTGAAGTAAAATCAGAAAAAGAGTGATGTGTTTTGTGAACAAGAGTGAAGTAAAATCAGAATAAGAGTGATGTGTTTTGTGAACAAGAGTGAAGTAAAATCAGAATAAGATTGATATGTTTTGTGAACAAGAGTGAAGTATAATCAGAATAAGAGTGATGTGTTTTGTAAACAACAGTGAAGTAATATCATGCTAAGAGTGACGTGTTTTGTAAACAACAGTGGAGTAAAATCATGCTAAGAGTGATGTGTTTTGTAATCAATGGTGAAGTAAAATCATAATAAGAGTGATGTGTTTTGTAAACAAGAGTGAAGTAAAATCAGAATAAGAGTGATGTGTTTTGTAAACAAGAGTGAAGTAAAATAAGAATAAGAGTAATGTGTTTTGTAAACAAGAGTGAAGTAAAATCAGAATAAGAGTGATGTGTTTTGTAAAAAAGAGTGAAGAAAAATCAGAATAAGAGTGACGTATTTTGTAAACAAGGGTGAAGTAAAATTAGAATAAGGGTGATGTATTTTGTAAACAAGAGTGAAGTAAAATCAGAGTAAGAGTGATGTGTTTTGTGAACAAGAGTGAAGTAAAATAAGAATAAGAGTGATGTGTTTTATGAACAAGAGTGAAGTAAAATCAGAATAAGAGTGATGTGTTTTGTAAACAAGAGCGAAGTAAAATCAGAATAAGAGTGATGTGTTTTGTAAACAAGAGCGAAGTAAAATCAGAATAAGAGTGATGTGTTTTGTAAACAAGAGCGAAGTAAAATCAGAATAAGAGTGATGTGTTTTGTAAACAAGAGTGAAGTAAAATCAGAATAAGATTGATGTGTTTTGTGAACAAGAGTGAAGTAAAATCAGAATAAGAGGCATGTGTTTTGTAAACAAGAGTGTAGTAAAATCAGAATAAGAGTGATGTGAACAAGAGTGAAGTAAAATCACAAAAAGAGTGATGTGTTTTGTGAACAAGAGTGAAGTAAAATCAGAATAAGAGTGTTGTGTTTTGTGAACAAGAGTGAAGTAAAATCAGAATAAGATTGATATGTTTTGTGAACAAGAGTGAAGTATAATCAGAATAAGAGTGATGTGTGTTGTAAACAACAGTGGAGTAATATCATGCTAAGAGTGACGTGTTTTGTAAACAACAGTGAAGTAAAATCATGCTAAGAGTGATGTGTTTTGTAATCAACGGTGAAGTAAAATCATAATAAGAGTGATGTGTTTTGTGAACAAGATTGAAATAAAATCAGAATAAGAGTGATGTGTTTTGTAAACAAGAGCGAAGTAAAATCAGAGTAAGAGTGATGTGTTTTGTAAACAAGAGCGAAGTAAAATCAGAATAAGAGTGATGTGTTTTGTAAAAAAGAGTGAAGAAAAATCAGAATAAGAGTGACGTATTTTGTAAACAAGGGTGAAGTAAAATTAGAATAAGAGTAATGTATTTTGTAAACTAGAGTGAAGTAAAATCAGAGTAAGAGTGATGTGTTTTGTGAACAAGAGTGAAGTAAAATAAGAATAAGAGTGATGTGTTTTATGAACAAGAGTGAAGTAAAATCAGAATAAGAGTGATGTGTTTTGTCAACAACAGTGAAGTAAAATTATAATAAGAGTGATGTGTTTTGTAAACAAAAGTGAAGTAAAATCATGCTAAGAGTGATGTGTTTTGTAAACAAGAGTGAAATAAAATCATGCTAAGAGTGATGTGTTTTGTAAACAAAGTGAATTAAAATCATGCTAAGAGTAATGTGTTTTGTAAACAACAGTGAAGTAAAAACATAATAAGAGTGATGTGTTTTGTAAACAAGAGTGAAGTAAAATCAGAATAAGAGTGATGTGTTTTGTAAACAAGAGTGAAGTAAAATCTAAATAACAGTGTTGTGTTTTATAAACAAGAGTGAAGTAAAATCAGAATAAGAATGATTTGTTTTGTAAACAAGAGTGAAGTAAAATCATGCTAAGAGTGATGTGTTTTGTAAACAAGAGTGGAGTAAAATCATGCTAAGAGTGATGTGTTTTGTAAACAAAGTGAATTAAAATCATGCTAAGAGTAATGTGTTTTGTAAACAACAGTGAAGTAAAAACATAATAAGAGTGATGTGTTTTGTAAACAAGAGTGAAGTAAAATCAAAATAACAGTGATGTGTTTTATAAACAAGAGTGAAGTAAAATCATAATAAGAATGATGTGTTTTATAAACAAGAGTGAAGTAAAATCAGAATAGGAGTGATGTGTTTTGTAAACAAGAGCGAAGTAAAATCATGCTAAGAGTGATGTGTTTTGTAAACAAGAGTGAAGTAAAATCATGCTAAGGGTGAAGTAAAATTAGAATAAGAGTGATGTATTTTGTAAACAAGAGTGAAGTAAAATCAGAGTAAGAGTGATGTGTTTTGTGAACAAGAGTGAAGTAAAATAAGAATAAGAGTGATGTGTTTTATGAACAAGAGTGAAGTAAAATCAGAATAAGAGTGATGTGTTTTGTCAACAACAGTGAAGTAAAATTATAATCATGCTAAGAGTGATGTGTTTTGTAAACAAAAGTGAAGTAAAATCATGCTAAGAGTGATGTGTTTTGTAAACAAGAGTGAAGTAAAATCAGAGTAAGAGTGATGTGTGTTGTGAACAAGAGTGAAGTAAAATAAGAATAAGAGTGATGTGTTTTATGAACAAGAGTGAAGTAAAATCAGAATAAGAGTGATGTGTTTTGTCAACAACAGTGAAGTAAAATTATAATAAGAGTGATGTGTTTTGTAAATAAAAGTGAAGTAAAATCATGCTAAGAGTGATGTGTTTTGTAAACAAGAGTGAAATAAAATCATGCTAAGAGTGATGTGTTTTGTAAACAAAGTGAATTAAAATCATGCTAAGAGTAATGTGTTTTGTAAACAACAGTGAAGTAAAAACATAATAAGAGTGATGTGTTTTGTAAACAAGAGTGAAGTAAAATCAGAATAAGAGTGATGTGTTTTGTAAACAAGAGTGAAGTAAAATCAAAATAACAGTGTTGTGTTTTATAAACAAGAGTGAAGTAAAATCAGAATAAGAATGATTTGTTTTGTAAACAAGAGTGAAGTAAAATCATGCTAAGAGTGATGTGTTTTGTAAACAAGAGTGAAGTAAAATCATGCTAAGAGTGATGTGTTTTGTAAACAAAGTGAAGTAAAATGATGCTAAGAGTGATGTGTTTTGTAAACAACAGTGAAGTAAAAACATAATAAGAGTGATGTGTTTTGTAAACAAGAGTGAAGTAAAATCAGAATAACAGTGATGTGTTTTATAAACAAGAGTGAAGTAAAATCATAATAAGAATGATGTGTTTTATAAACAAGAGTGAAGTAAAATCAGAATAAGAGTGATGTGTTTTGTAAACAAGAGCGAAGTAGTAGTAAAATCAGAATAAGAGTGATGTGTTTTGTAAACAAGAGTGAAGTAAATCAAATAAGAGTGATGTGTTTTGTAAACAAGAGTGAAGTAAAATCAGAATAAGTGATTGTGTTTTGTAAACAAGAGTGAAGTAAAATCAGAATAAGAGTGATGTGTTTTGTAAACAAGAGTGAAGTAAAATCAGAATAAGAGTGATGTGTTTTGTAAACAAGAGTGAAGTAAAATCATGCTAAGAGTGATGTGTTTTGTAAACAAGAGTGAAGTAAAATCAGAATAAGAGTGATGTGTTTTGTAAACAAGAGTGAAGTAAAATCAGAATAAGAGTGATGTGTTTTGTAAACAAGAGTGAAGTAAAATCAGAATAAGAGTGATGTGTTTTGTAAACAAGAGTGAAGTAAAATCAGAATAAGAGTGATGTGTTTTGTAAACAAGAGTGAAGTAAAATCAGAATAAGAGTGATGTGTTTGTAAAACAAGAGTGAAGTAAAATCATGCTAAGAGTGAAGTAAAATTAGAATAGAGATGATTGTGTTTTGTAAACAAGAGTGAAGTAAAATCAGAATAAGAGTGATGTGTTTGTGAACAAGAGTGAAGTAAAATAAGATAAGAGTGATGTGTTTGTGAACAAGAGTGAAGTAAAATCAGAATAAGAGTGATGTGTTTTGTAAACAAGAGTGAAGTAAAATCAGAATAAGAGTGATGTGTTTTGTAAACAAGAGTGAAGTAAAATCAGAATAAGAGTGATGTGTTTTGTAAACAAAGTGAAGTAAAATCATGCTAAGAGTGATGTGTTTGTAAACAAGAGTGAAGTAAAATCATATAAGAGTGATGTGTTTTGTAAACAAGAGTGAAGTAAAATCAGAATAAGAGTGATGTGTTTTGTAAACAAGAGTGAAGTAAAATCAAATAGAGTGATGTGTTTTATAACAAGAGTGAAGTAAAATCAGAATAAGAGTGATTGTTTTGTAAACAAGAGTGAAGTAAAATCATGAATAAGAGTGATGTTTTGTAAACAAGAGTGAAGTAAAATCAGCTAAGAGTGATGTGTTTTGTAAACAAAGTGAAGTAAAATCATGATAAGAGTGATGTGTTTTGTAAACAACAGTGAAGTAAAAACATAATAAGAGTGATGTGTTTTGTAAACAAGAGTGAAGTAAAATCAAAATAAGAGTGATGTGTTTTGTAAACAAGAGTGAAGTAAAATCATATAAGAATGATGTGTTTTGTAAACAAGAGTGAAGTAAAATCAGAATAAGAGTGATGTGTTTTGTAAACAAGAGTGAAGTAAAATCAGAATAAGAGTGATGTGTTTTGTAAACAAGAGTGAAGTAAAATCAGAATAAGAGTGATGTGTTTGTAAACAAGAGTGAAGTAAAATCAGAATAAGAGTGATGTGGTTTTGT
>NW_024598816.1:0-47188 GCF_004379255.2 Salvia splendens
AAGGACTATTCTACTGTCTACGATTGCTAAAGTTGAGCCACCTATCCGAAAAATCCTCATGATGCTGAGTTCGGGCGTTCCGAGCAGTTGAAGAATAAGTAGGTGGACGAGATGCTCTGATCGACCTACCGCCTCTTCCCTGAGTCCGGGAAGTTCTAGCACCTCGGCGGCGAAGAGTCTCTTCACGAAGCATTCGCTGATCTTGCTCACTCATATTCACAACTCCTCTACGAACTTCAGGGCGTTCTTGTCTTGACGTTTCCGGTTGCTCCTGAGTCCGTTGCTGATTTGGAGTAGAATTTTGAGTAAGTGGATTAGAGGTTTGAGTTGGAGTGTGACCATCTGTTGGCGGGAAATGCCTAAGGAATCTCTCGATTGAGGGACGCCGGGAAAGAATGATGTCGTACCGAGAAGCCCAGCGCCGCAATGATTTCACAACTTGTTGGCAAGCCGAGCTCTCCAGCACATTGTTCTTCCGGAGTACATGAAGCTTCTCCCACAGTTTCATCAACTTGATTCTGAACTTCGGATATAGTCATTCCCCCGCGCCCGCTGATTGAAGTCTTCAATGTGCAGTCTCTCAGCGATGACAGTATTCAGCTCGGGCTCCAGATCTTTCTTATGGACTCTAAGTCCTTATTGTTGGACCAGCTCCACTTAAACGAGCCAAGAGTTCATCATACTTCATCTGGTCATCTATAGCTTTTTTTCTTCAGCTTCATTTAAAGCCAAAGAGTATAGCCGCTTCCAGTGAAGTACCTCCAGCTCCTTAGAGTTAAGAATACGAAGCAGCTATGTCAGTTCGGCATTTCAGTTTAACCGAGCAGGCAGTAAACCACAATAGGAGTAAAAGAGGTTAAGAAAGCTATAAGAAGACACGAGTGTAGAAAAGAAGAATTTTTTCATTCAACAGGAAAAAATTTACACAAGGAGGGCTTCAAGGCCATTTTACAAATAGAAAGAAGGAAACTAAACTAAGAGAAGGGAGACGAAATCATACTTCGCCAGTTTCGTCTCCGGCTTCCTGTGGGTTTCAGCTTCTTTCTCCTGTCGACCTCGGTCTCAGCCTCGCCTCCCTCCTCCCTCCCTCCTGCTCGGCGCCCCCATCGCAGATCTGCTGCACCTCTTGCTCGGCGTGCCCGTCGCCGGTCTGCTGATCCTCCTGCTCGTCTCCTTGCCGGCCTCATTTTCCTGCTCACCCTCTTTGAAAATTGAAGCGGGTGAACAGGCCCCAAGGAGGCAAAGATGGCCTCCATGTTCTCGTCACGGTCAGCACGGCAATTACGGACTCGTTCAGCAGAAAGCAGGACCGATGGAGACGCAAGCTCCTCCAGGAGCGGCAGACTCTGGAGGCGCGCTGCAATCTCTCGCCATACAGCGGCAAAACGACTTCGGGTTCCTGCTCAGCGTTATCGGTCATCAATTTCAGCAGATCGCCGATAAGGGCCGAAATTGATTGCTCAAAAAGAGTTCTCCGTGTAAACACGGAGAGCTCCCCTGAGCAACCACGGCAGCAGCCTCCCTCTGTTTCGACTGCTCTCTCTGGATGATGAGCTGGTTTTTGGCACGCTGGGCTTCATCCTGAGCCGAGATCCTAGCGGCCCTTGCCTCCTCAAAATCTGCCGAGCCTGTTCGGCCTGGTGACGAGCAGCATTCAAATTCCTCTGCATCTCATCATAATCGCTGGACGCTTTAGAGAGTTCAACTGTGACGAGCTTGCAGAGCATATTGTTTCTCTGAAAATGGAAAAAGGAAAAAAGTCAACAGAGGGGCCACAAAAAATATAGGAAAGAAGCAAAACCAGAAAATCAAGAAGGAAATTCACCTCCACAAGTCCTTTGGCCATAAAAAGGGCTCAGAGATATGTTCCGAAGTGGCCGCAACCGCTCCGGATCCACAACCCCCAGGACAATGTCTCTCTGTGGCGCTTTGGGGGTTTCTGAGTCTTCGCCTTCCCTTTGCCGAAGTCGATTCCGGCTTTTTTGGATCCGAAGACTGACTCGAAGAGGTCTTCTGCCTCTTCGGATTCTTCTCGGCATCAGACGCCGAGCTGGTGGCTCTCTGTTTCTCCGGCTCCTTGGATTCGGAGGATTTGCGACCTAGCCTGCTTAGCATGTTCACTGCCAAAAAGCGAGAAAACAAAGTTAGTTTTCGCCGCTAAAGCAGTAAAGCATAAAAAAGAAATCCTCACCCTCAGTCTCTTCGTCCGAAGACGAGGAATCGAACACGAAGTCACCCTTGACGAGCTCAGATTCCGAATACTGTTTCCTAATCATGGGAATCTTATTGAGCTCGCCCTCGAGCTCGTCCAACGTTCTACCGAGGATGAGGAATTACGGACTTCGGCCCTCTCCAGGAAAGTCCGGAGCCGCTGTCCTATTGTAAAAAAGAAACGATTTTGCCACTTCGGCCATTTGGTTTTACAGAATGCTCTGAAGGGCTGTAAAGGGATCAAGTAAAACCAGGATCCCTTTCTCTTAAACTGAAAGAAATTAAGGATTGCCCTCAGAGACAGATCCTTTTCTAGTCTACGCAGCTCGGCAGCAAAGGCGATAAGTGCCTCCAAGAATTTGGAGTCACCTGACCTAAAGGAAGTTGAAAAAAATCAAGAAGCTCTACAAGGCAGGGGGAAGAGGGAAACGAAGCCCGCATTCTAAGCAGGCTTCGTAAACGGTGGCATAACCTCCGGCGGCGAGTTAGCCCTATGAATGTCGTCGGGAATCACCACTAACCCCCAGGAGAAAATATTTTCCGTGTAAGGATATCACAGTATCCTTACTCAAAATGCTGTGAAAATATTCTACCGTCTTCTCCCCGGACCTTTTCCGGCCAGAAGACCCTTACCCCCCTTCCTACCACTACCTGATTCAGAAACAGATTCAGAAGAAGAAGACATGATTCTTACTCTTTGATGGTCGAAAGTCTCTGAAGAAATTCTTGAAGAAGCGGAAGAAAATTTTACGAAAAAGAGAGAGAATACAGAAGAATAATCGCAAAAGTATTCCAATGATGAAGAGAGGGAATATTTATCAGATTCGCAAAGGCATTTCAAATTCGTCGCACCGTTTCAAATCCCACTTTTTCTGGATTCTCTGGCCGGATTTGCTGTCACATTTAATGCAGACCGTGCAGAGCACGTCCCCTGACGTCGGCCTCCCCTTACACTTATCCAAAACGCCGAAGTGATTCACTTCGCTTTTCGGGGGGGGTGGTGATGGGATACGAACTAAACACTAAACCCTAATTGCGAGCCCAATAGCAGTGACGGCCCATCAGCCCAAAACCCAAGAAAGAGTATCAGTTCGGCACAACCAAAGAGTTCGGTCACAGCCTATAGCTCGGTAGTATCAGTTCGGCACAACCAAAGAGTTCGGTCACAGCTATAGCTCGGTAAAAGCGACCAATCGAGCTCAACTCTCAGATCGGCAAAAGCTGATCGGCAAAGTTCAGCAGTTCGGTCTCAGTATTCGACCGAACAAGGAGATAGTGGACCCATGCAGGATCTCCACGACCTCCATTACACCCACGATCTATTTAGTGGTATTAAGCAGTTATCAACCCCACTACCAGGGCTGCAAACCACGATCTTAGTTCGAATGTATAAATAGAACTTAGATCAGATAGACAGGGTTAAGCTCTCTAGATCCTGAATCTTATAGCAAATCAGTATTGTAATCTGTAAGCGAGACCAAGCAATACAAATTTGCCCTCTCTTCTTCCCGTGGACGTAGATTTACCTCAGTAAATCGAACCACGTAATTTTCCGTGTTGTGATCGTTTATTACTTGCATTTATTCCCATCAAAAATTCGCCACATCATCAGTATATTTATTCTTTAGTCCACGTTATCATCAGTTTTTCATTTTGTCTATATATTATTATTAATTATTAAATGAAGTAATTGTTGACTGAAGAGAAAATGATACGTGAAAGTAAGTATGAGTGTATGACTGAAGTTAAGGAAGGAAACTGAGATGAATAAATGAAAATGTGGTCCTTGAAAATTCTGTTTCTCCCAATTTATGAATTACGGATAAATGTGGTCCTCTGAAATTATGTTTTCTGCAATTCATTTCTTGAACCCACTTGCATGTCGCATATAATTAATCTTAATATTCCACATATCTACGAAAAATAGTCTCATTTTTTTTGAGGTGTCAACGAAAAATGGTCTCATTCCAGGTTAGAAAGTTTAGCTATCATACTTTATTCATTTTTCTTTTTGTCATTTCTCTCGTACTTTATTCAATTTTTTCTCATTTTATTTTTTAGTTTACCAGTTTCTCATTAAAATTTGTGGCATCCATCTATAGGTCTATTTTTCGTGTAAATAGGGGGCATTAAAATTGCACTGTTTGTTTAATTTTTGCAATTTAAACAAAAATTTATACTAACTCTTAAAATTTTTGTAATTATATTACAATGGTCAAAATCTAAACTAATGTGATAGAAAACTAGTACCTCATTATTAATTAATGTTGTTTTATACAACATTAATCAACTCAAAAGTGACATCATTTTATTAAAAAATAATGTCGTTTTGTTGTCATATTTGTTCGATTTTGATCAATATAGAGTAATTGCAAAAGGTTGAAATTTATAATTTTGTAGTCCACTTAAAAAATAATACGCTTAGGATCGACCAGAATTGATTTAAAGCAATTATCCCTTTTGAACTAAAAAACTGTAAATATTGGGTCAAATAAAGAGAATGTTGGTTGCTTCCTTTTCTTTTATGGGTTCGGCTTGTTTGATTTGTTAATTGGGCTGATGAATCTAGTAGGATGATAGGCCTACCCAACTATTATTATTGTAATTGATTTGGTCAATTTAATTTTAATAAATGTTGGGCCCAAAATTATTTCATCGAACCCAACTCAAGAAACTATATTTCGGATAGGATGAAATGGATATGTTTACTTAAAAGTTAAAACTGATAAGTTATTTTTTTTATAATTATTTTGGGTTTGGATTAATTGACTAGTTAAAATAATTATTTCAATTTAATTTATGGAGTATTAATAACTGCTATTTGAAAAATAAATCTAAAAATAGCTTAATTTCTAAAATTATGTTGGCGCCAACATTTCAAAATTAAAATAAAATTCGTCAGCCCCAATTCCCTACCTTTTTATAACACTCACAAAGTAGAAAAATGAACACTCTTCTGTTGCCATGGCGGATTTTGATTTCGAACCTCCATCCTTCTCTCTAGGGCTCGATTTTGACCTATCGCAGCCCCAAATCACCCCTCCGCCCGACCCCATACCTCAGCCAGCTAAGCGGCCTTCCTCCGCCCCCATTCTCCGCCCAATTGAAGAAGACGACGACGACGATTTCCAATGCCCGATTAGGGTTTCCGAGCCACCGAGGGACTTCAAAAGGCTCCGTCGTGTAACCACGGCCCGGCCCCGCCCCTGCCCGAGGAACAAAGGTGGAGTGCAAGGATCAGTGTGTGGATGATGACATTGAGGGCTTTTCTTCCGATGAAGATTGTTCTAGAGGTATCGGAGGTTCCCCTTTTATTGCTGTTTTCCGTTTTGTTGGTGATTCTGATAGAGTTTTTAGGGTTTGAGTTTATACCGAACTACGTTTTCAGCACAAATTAGGCCACTGTTTAAATTACTCTATATGCTTCAATATGGTGATGTTTAGATGAGTTCATAGAACTTAAATTGGTAAAATGCTGCATTACATGATGAATTTTATAATCTCTATGCGGTAGGCTTAAACCAAAGAAGGTGATTTGATTGGGTTGTACTGAATTTTAAAGATATTGATTAATCCTTTGCAATAGCTTCTCTATGAGTACATTGTTTGCATTGAATTGTTGTTTCATAATTGATGTAGAACCTATTAGGTAAAAAAATCTATTTGGCTAAGTTTATACTCTTTACAAATTATACATAGTTGAAAAGGTTGTATTTTATTTGATTATGCCGAAGTAGAATATGGCATAAAGTTGGTTATATCATGTAAAAATTGGTCTTCATGAATCATGATGTACTATATGTAGTACTCTAATGCTATTTCAATGTGTACTGATCAAGGTTGTAACCCGTAGTTGCTTTCAAAAGTTGAGTCAGAGTTTCAAAAATTGATATTCACAACATAAAAATTTGATTTATGTACTTGACATTCCTTCTTTATCTGAAGACTTCCATGTTTGTGCAATTGGTAACATTGGAAATGCTATCGATTCTTTTGGACGATTAGTGAAATCTATCTTCAGATTTTCAATGGCATACCCCAAAATCATAAATAACAAACAGTTTAAGATTCTGCAAGGTAAGAAACTATTTTGCTTGTATGTATTTTATATTGTAGAAGGTCATCAGTACTCTTTAGCGGGTAGAACTTGATTCACCAGGTGTTCATTTTCTGTGTTTGACACCATCTTGTCTCAGTTTTGAAGTATAGACTATAGAGTCAAAAACTATCAGTGTTCTGAATCTGATGAAACATGACAAACGTCTCAGCCTTATATGCCTGCCTGCCAGTCCTCCGTAAATTGTGAATAGTAGAATCCTGGGTAGTTTGTGGAGAATTGCTGTGCAAATAGTTATAAAGCATAGGAGTGGCAGCCAATATTATCTGAAGATATCAGCTTTCCTTGACCTGTTGACCACTCAGAAACAATGTTTGTCTTATGCCAAAATTGCTTGAAAACACAGTTAAAGATACAATTGGCAAAAATCATAACAAAAATTATCTTCATCAGTCATCACTGATTTGTACCACGAACCTTCAAAAACCATTTTCTCTCTCACAAAAGTAGATGCTTGTGCTCGTACCACCTGTTTCTGAGTTTCTTGAATATTTTTATTTGATCTGCCGTCCCATGTATATGTGGATATTGATTTTTTCTTAAAAAAGCAGGTACTCTTCCCAATTATTCTATATGTAGCAGTTCAAAACTATCACTGCACAGGAAGAAAGTTGTCACTTCTGAACCTGGAAACCAATGGATTTCAACTAAGGGCAAAGAGTTCCCAAGTTCTTCTGCTTCCATCAATGTTCAATCAAGAGGCAGCAATATGATATTCCCAAAACTGACTGTAAGTCCTCTTAGAAGGTTCCAGTTGATTGATTCTGATTCTGATTTTGATGACCCTTCCACAACTGAAGACATGCTCAGAGAGCCCCCAATTGTGGTTTTGTCTCCGGAGGAGGAAAAAACAGATTATTGTGAAGGAGCTAAAACATCAGTTGGCAAGCACCAAACCAAAGACTTATGGAAAGATTTGTGCCCAGAGAAGAGCTCCTCTATTCCAACGCCTGCTTTTGATGAGTTCTGCAAAGAATATTTCTCTGGTTTGAAAGATAAGAGTATGCCAAAAATTAACTGTCAACAACCTGGCAGTGGTGTGAACAGAGATAAGAAGACTAATCTTCCTCCTGCTCATTGCTACTTTTTCCACAATGATTCAAGAATTCAGAAATTAGTTCGAGAACGGTTACCCCATTTCTTCCCCTTGGAACTAGGCAACAACCAGGACATGAAGCAACAAAATGCATCAGTAATTGATTACATGTATGTAACTATGATTATTAACTGCCATTGCACTCGTTGTTCCTATTTTCTTCCTTTGAATGAGTTCTCATTTAATTAGCCCATTTGTCTTCAGGGGCCAGTTCAGCGGTGAACAAAATTCTAGGCAAACCAGCCACAGACAAACTGTTGCGAAAACTCCCAAAAGAAGCAGGAAGAACACCAAGAATTCTCAGGTTGATGTCATTTCAGAACATTCCGGGGGCTGGGTTACCCCCAAAGCATCTGCTAAAAAAAATGCTGGGAGCAGAAATGGGCAATCATCTGTTAGTGGAAGTAGATGCACTGGTACGTGGCACAATGGCCAAAATGGGAGAAAAGTAAGTGAAACTTTATTTTGTCATAAGGAGTGCCTTGTTCAAATTTCTAACTACTTTTCTCCAGTTCTTTTCAAGTTTAGTAATTTAACTCATGAACTCTTTAGGCCATTTAATATTTTAGTTATAAATAAGTGATGCTAGTATTTGTGAGGCATGCCTTGGTTATTCTGAAGTCTTCGGGTTCTTCTATAGTCTCCTTAGTTCGCTTATCTTAGCTCGTTGCTATGTGTTTAGGTTTATGTGGCGAAAAATGGGCAGGAATTGACTGGGCAAATTGCTTATAGACAGTATAAAAGGGTATATTCCATTCTTCTAATCATCTTTTCAACTTGCTTATAGATGATGTGTGCAGATGCATTTGCCATTTTGCTAATCTGATTACATCCATTGTGGTAACAGGATAGCGGAAAGGGATTCAAAAATACAAAGAAGAAAACAGCTGCCAAGAAGAAAACTGCCTCCAGAAAACCTGCTGCAAAAAAATGATTCACTAGTTATTCATATTCCTGTTTTCACCATGTAAGGCCAAGATGATTTTGTATAGATATATAGTGCTTCGGTTTTCCATGGATTTATTTGTAATAAAATAAGTTCAAACCAATTAATCATAAAGTGATTAAATTCTTTCTTATAGTACCCAATACATTTAATAATAGTACATTTCCTAATACACAACTTTAAATGAGAACAACTATAAAATGACTAAAATGTACTCCTTTTGTCGCATAAAATTAGTTTTATTTTTTCAAAGTTTTTATTTTTATGAGACGAGGGAATACGAAATATTGCCTTGATATGCCTTGGTACTTATGTAATAATATTGACCAAAATCACGTCATGTTATAGGTTATTAACTAAATTAATTTGCATTTGATGGATATCCACCATTATCAACACAACATCAACCGTTGGCATTGTGATGGTATTTTTTTGCTATTATTTTGTCATCTATTGACATTTTTTAACAGTCCAAGTCTTAGTTTGGAGTTTGTATAATTTTTAGAGTTTGCATTTAATTACATCTTTATCCTCCCATTCCTTTTCTCATTTTCTCCTTTTCATCTCATTCTTTCTTAGTATAAATCATAGTTCAACAAGTGAAATGATTTAATTTAGTATAATACGTCATCATTTTGCCATGTAAAATATGATGTTTTAGTTGACGTTCAATAATGTCATATCTTATAAAAAAAATCAAATATATAAGTATCTTGGTTAGTTGTAGAATTAAAATAAATCGATAATTTGGTTCCAAAGTCAGATCCAATCAATAAGTCTATAATTTATGATAAAATTTTAAACTTTGATATCCAAAACCAAAATATAACTATTTTTTAATAAAGTAATTAAAACATTCATTGGCACGTTTTTACACGTGTCATTTGATCATTGCACTGCATAATGTAAATGTGGGGTAATCGAGGTCAAAATTAATTCAATTAATTTCTCAAAAAGCTCATCCAGGGTTTAAATAAAATTAATAAATTCTGAAGTATAGTTCAGCTTCGTTATTATTTCTCAATAATCAATAATTTCGACTTAGAAAATCCTCACCACGGCTTCAAGGTAGTGTTTTCTCACTATTTTAATCTTCATTTTTCTTGAATTTTAGCGCAATTATCTATTCTCTTTACACGCTTATCTTGGAGCTCATTTGTTACAGCATTGAATTCATGTTGAATCGCCATATTATTTGGTGCAACTGCTGTTGGTCTTGATCTTGTTGTTTGTTTAAATTTTATTTGAAAAAATGAATTTGTTTGTTTCGCGATTTTATGGAGAATTTTTAAATTAATTTTTTCTGCGACTGTACAAATTATTTTTTCTCAGAAGAAGAAATTGCAAATTCGGTTCATATTCTCTGCTTATATCTATAAATTAAGTAATAAGAGATTAATCTCACCAAATTAATTTTCGTTTCTTATACTTTCTGGCTGCATTCAGTGCAGAAGAGTGAAAAATGATGGCAATTTATAGCTAATCTGGTGAGAGATTCTCAGGGATATGTTGTCAGATCCAATTTAAATCTGTTGTTTTTTTAGCAATGTTTACAAGTTGGATTGAATGTTAGTTGAAAATATGTGTGACTTGATTTTTTTAGAAATTAAGTATGATGTATAGGATGAAGACTATGTCAGTGGAGGTCCTACAGTAGTAATATGGAATTCTCATTGAATAAGTAGAGAAAAGAATCTTTGTGGAAACAAGGTTAGGTTAGGCATATACAAATTTTGTCTCTTGCTATACAAAAATTGAGATAGGTATTTTTCAACATCAGGCAAACTGCCCTAATTATTATTTTATATATTTATAATTTTGATCAAATACATGTAGGTGATGTTGCTGTTGGGGACAACTGTTAAATTTTTTTTGCCTTATGCTATGCTTGCCTTTGGAGCTAATTGTGAGTTATTTTGCATAATCTACTGAGCATCATTGCTGTGTGTATTGAGTTCATTACTTCTGTTGAATACTGTAGTATTTATAGTTGCACTTTCATGGAGCTTTCTTCCTGTGGAAATTGGAAATTGTTCTTTGCTATAGTCCAAACATAAGTTGTTCCTATCTTATTGTTATTTTTAATTAATTAAGAACTACATAAGAGGTGCAATTACTATGAAAATCTACCATGGGGGCTTTTTTTATCTTGTTTTACATGCCAGTATGTCAGAAAAGTGGAATATTCTGGAGAACTATGTGAAACTATTTGAATATTTTGGAAATTTAGTAATCCAAATGTGTCATGAAAAAAAGTACTATGTAACAGCCAAACTTTCCCATCTTGTAGAGTCTTTCCTTAGGTCATCCCATGTATATTCTGCAGTTGAGTACATCTTTCTCTGCTCTTATAATTTATTAGTAAATCTTATGAATTTCTTAATTCATGATTGTTTGTGTTACCATCTACATTGGCTTTAGTTTACCCTGGTCTTTCTTTTTTTTTTTTGAAGTGATTTTTTTATTTGTTCCCTTTTTGAACCTTCCCAGTTTAGTTTATTTTCTCTTAACATCTTTTTAAAGGTTGAAACTTACCATCATATTTCTATATAAGTGATTTAATATTATTAATTTTGGCCTTCTGATAGTATTTGATTGTTCTATAACATTATTAATATCGATCTAGAATGCATACTAGAAAATAAGGCCTACTCTATCATCTAACATAAAGAAAATAGAAAATGCTACACATCCATTCTTATCAAATTGTGATTTTAACATTTCTCTTGTGAATATTACTCTTTCCACAAACTAGATAAGCAATTTTTATGCCAAATTTCTTATGGTAAAAGTGCATCTGGAAGTCAGAATAAATCTATTTTCATGTCTTTTGCCTGAACATTGTTGTTAGATCTAAGCTACTTAGGTGCAGAAATTTCTGATGTCCTATGGGATATAGCTCTACTAGTTTGTGAAATTTGGCTGGGAAATGAATATATTGATGTAGAAATTAACAATTCCATGATTGTGAAGTACTCAAGTACAAATATACAATACACTTTTCATCCTGTTATGGTTCCTCTAAGGGTCTAAATGTGCCACAACACAGAAAAAAGTAGAAACTGAAAGAAGCTCTATATTGTTTATTTGTCACTCTATTTAGTTGTCTTCCAATCTTGCCAATGGCATATGAATTAAAGATTTGGCTTTTATTTTCTTGCAGGGCAAAGGACTAAATAACTAGGAAGTAAGAATACACTTCACGGTAAGGTCATAATATGAATCTAATTGATGAAGGGGAGAGCTCTGGCATGTTCGTCCAGCCAGCAAAGCGGAGACGTGGTCGTCCACGTAAATATCCAAGCTTAAAGCAAGCTGAAGCGGCTCATACGCCCAGTTCTGAAGGAGGCATAGCTTACCTTTCTCAGAGATCCGACAGAACAAAGGAAACCGAGAGTATGGTGGGCCAGTCAGTAACTGGTGTCGTTGAAGCCACTTTCGACTCTGGCTATCTGCTTACTGTTAGAATTGGCAACTCCAGTACCAAATTGAAAGGTGTTGTTTTCAAGCCAGGACATTGTGCTCCAATTACAGCACAAAACGATGTTGCCCCACATGTTCAAATGATAAAAAGAAGCGACGTCCATTTCAATTTTGAAAACCAGAGTCAGACTCCTGTGGTGCCTTCGAAACGCAAATATGCACCACCCGGAAGAGCACCTGCTGCTCCTCCAGCCAGCAGTGTGGCTCCCGTTGCACCTCAACCCATTAGTTATCCAAATGGATCTCAAGATTGCAACACTGGAGACGCTGATGTGCACATGGTTGAACCTTTGTCCATGTTACCACCGGGTCGATCCATACCAGTTGGCCAGGTTTTTGTTCCCGTGCAACCTTATCCCAACTGCCAAGTTGCCCCAGGTAGCCAGCAGCACGATAATGGCTTGTTCAATAAAGGCAACCCAACAGATATTGATGCTAAGAGCTCTTCCCAGACTTCAGATACTAAACTTGAGGAATCATTGAAATCTTCACCAGAAAACTCAGCTATCGTTTCAGAACTAGACACTGGTATTGGTAATAAGCCCTTTCCGACTGAGACGCCACATACAGAGCCTTTGTGCAATTATGGAGCTGGAAGGATGACCGAGCTTTTGAAGGTACCAAAGCAGAAAATATTAACTATACATCGTCATCTCAGATAATGAGTTTTCATGCCCATCTACTTTGTATACTAGGTTTTGCAGGAAAACTCAAAAGAGAATCTGGTGCAAGTTGGTGAACAGCCAGCTTCAGCTACACAAGTTGAGTTCGAAGATACTGTCCCGTGATGCAATAATGCTAAATTTACGCCTCGTCCTGTGATCTGTCTGACTTTGGATGCCATATTTGAGTTCAACAAAGAAGCGCAAATGGTTACCCTCATATCTGGTATATGGTGTTTAAAAACTATGAACTAGTAATTTTCTCTTCCTCTGGATTTAGGAGGGTTTTATTTTCTCCTTCATTGCTATAGATACAAATAGATATGGACTCCATTAGGGTGCAGTTAAATTTATCAAGTTTTGATTTTAATATATGTTGAGGCACACACTATAGTGTATTTGCTCTTAATTAAATCTTATAAATCATATAAATAATTATAATTGGTTTGGGTGTATCATACATCTATTCAGATTTTGTCAGATTATAGGCTCTGAAGCCTCAGCTACACATCAACTGAGGTTTGCAATATAATGAAATTCATCAATTGCACAAAAATGTAGTTTTGCTATTGCCACGAACAAAAAAGAATGTATAAATAATTTAATCAATTACTGTTACACAAAATAATTCATCAAGCCGAATGTTTTGAAGCTCATTATGGAAGGAACAGCCAACACCTCTAGAACAAAAAACAGAATCACACAATAATTAGACAAAAATTTCAAATTACAAAGTAAAAATGTCTCTAATCTCTCAAAAAACCAAAGTAAACATATATATTGATGAAAAAAAATGAAAGTGAATTTTGTATTAACTTGAAGAAGACTAAACTATATGTCAAAATTTCATGAAAAAGGAACGATTTCAAGCAAACTTGGTACTGAAGAAGCCATTGGGCCCTGGAACTGCAATTGGCCGCAATACGGGATACAGAGGCTGTGAAATCGGAATTGAACTTGGTAGAATAAAAGGCTGGGGTACATTTGCCATAATCGGGGGAATCATGCATAGCTGCAGCGCCTGAGCCGGATCATTTCCTATGAAGACAACACAACCTCTTTGGTTAAGCGCCCCATATACTAAACACAAACAGATGTATAGCTACTTCTATCTCCAAGTAAAAATACCATAACTAACGAGCATGACACTCGTACCATTTTTGTTTTAACCACATTCAACAGGATTGTTGGAAATTTTTACTAATCAAAATCTATCATAAATAATTGAGCTAAAATATGAGATGATAACTTATATTATTTTCCAGCATAATGCATTTTTTTCACGAGCCCATGGGATGATCCTCAAGGTCAAAGTATTAATACTAAAACACAACACCTGCAGGCTCTATTAGTGCAAAACAAGAAACTTAACCAGCAGAATGATAGTTTTTCATAGATTAAGCAACCCGTGAAAGAAACCATTTGAATTCAATCTTTTCATTTTCAATCACTTTTGGCTTCTAATATTGTGCTAATAACTTCTCTCATACAGCCACATGCATACCATGATTTTTAGGAGGATGCACTTGATGCAGGGACGGTACAGGCTGCATAGCTGCTGGAGAGAACCCAGATGCACTCTGTACAACATCCTGTTTGTTTTTATAGCAGCGAAGTATCAGTAAAATTCACATTGGCTACTGTATAATCAAAACTACCCCCAAGAAAGTGAAAGAAACTAAGAATGAAAAGTAGATATAAAACATCATCTTACACTAGAAACAGGATGCATACAAGCAAGAGGCCCTCTTCCAAGCATAACCTGAGAATGTTAATTGATTGAAAAGATTAAATGACTTTTGCAAAGTAAGTTCTTTACTAATACGATGGTATAACACAGTATGACTCTTAAGTACCCCCTGGCATACATTTTGCACGTTTGGATGGCCATAGGCATAGCTTGTTTGTAAATTCTGATATTGTCCTGTAAATCTAACAGGTTGTGTTCTGTTCACCACTTGTCCAATAACCTGGACATACAATAATGCTAAGTACAAGAGAAACTATAGCTTCAGTTGACAGAAAACGCAAATGCCCTTAAATTCTAAACGAGCTTCCCAACCATCCTTTAGCAATCCATTGACAGAAAGTTACCTTTGGGAGGTATGTGATTTAAAATAGCAGCAATCGACATATTATACTATTGAAGGATCTGAATTCGTATGATATAGGACAGAAACAAATGGAACTGTCACTCACAGGTTGAACATATGGTGCATCATTGCTGCCATGCCCATAGGTAACATTATTATGTGGTACAAACTTAACAGGCACAGAGGAATGATCAAATGAATATCCATCAACATCTTCACGTGCACTTGCCATTGGTGTCAATGTGTAGCTTCTTGTCATGTAAAAATCAGTAGCTCCATTAGGTAATGCAGGAGTCGTCACTGTTCTATGTTGCATCATCGATGGGCAGAACATTTTAGCTCCAGGATTGAGCTTTGATTCCTGAGAAGGAAAATAAATATAAGAATTGTAACAACAGGGCTGTGAACAATATGATATTTAAAAATACATCCACAATATGGAAACAGTTTCCCAGCACACTTATCCCATAGGCAAGTATCGACATAATCAACCCAGATTAGAGTAATTATTCTTAATAGGAACGAAACTCCAAATTTTGAATGTAGTCATGCACAGGCATCCAGAGTACCTTAGCATCTCTTTTGACACTTGAACCTTTTGGAGGGACCAAGAGGAAGGGATTCGATGCTGCACTGAGGCATGAGTCTGATTTTACATTGATAGTGGGAGTTGAAGCAACAGAGTGCTTTGGTTGGAACACAGCTGACGCAGTCCGATTCGTGGTAGCCTTCTCTTGATTCTGATCCTCAAGTGCGCGAGGACGGCCGGTAGACACTTCTTGCAATTCAAGGCACGTGACACCCTCTTGAACACGGATGGCAGCTGATTGAGCTTCACAACTGGTGACTTCATAGAAAATAAAACAGATTTAAAATCTCCTTAGTTACAACTTAGGGAAACAGAACCTTACAAATATAAAGGCTATATGTGTATGAGCAGGATGATTAATTGAAGTAGCACCGTAGCAGGCATGAATTGGTTTTGCTAATTATTAGGGAAGATGTCTGCTGTATCAGACAATTCGCGATATCGTATTAGAGTAGTCACTACCTAGCATCATGTTTTTTGCTTACTATCAACCATCAACCACCAAATATATTGGTGTCTCAACAGTTAACTAATTATGTTGAGTTTTCATAAAACATATTTTGATATGAATTTTATCAGAGCTTTGATGTGGTACTATGACTAATTTCCAAATAGGGAAAGGAATGTAATAGACATGATCTTGTTATGAATCAGGGTATTATGATGTTTAAGACTAAATTTGTGAGGAAGTAATAACTTATGTTATTTTAGCACTTTAGAGGATGCTGCATAAGTTGGAAGACCTATAATAATTTATAAGCTTCACTGTCAAGAGTCTAATAATTTAAAACTAAGGGGAAATGATTGAACAAACATATTCTCAAAAAATAAAAAAAGGAGAAATGAAAGATTGCATTGAAACAAACATATAGAAGAACAGGTTGTGCATCTAAAAATACATATTTAATAAGTCCTCTTTGTTATTGGATCTGTCTGTAGAGGAGCTATCTATCAATCTAATTCAAGAGGGAGCAAGAAGAAAACTCACTTGGCTCTTGAGCTTCATCATTCTGCCAAACCAAAAGTAAGATTCTTTAAAAAATTATTTGAAGGGAAACCTATATGCTAATAATATACATTAACATACTATTCTGAGTGTTCGCTTCTCTTGAAACTTGAGGGGATTTAGGAAATCTCTCTGTGTTTCTTGTGAACCATTCTCAACATGCCTGTCAACAGTAACCCACAAGATGATTGAAAATGACACGAAGAAGGATTTTGGCCAAACAAAATTGACCTAAAAGATAAAATAACAAAATGGAAAAGGAAATAAAAAATGTATAGAAACTACTACATAATTGAAGAGAAAGTAATGAAAATAGTACTGGGAAACACAAGAACCATGAAAGTTCAAGAAAAATATCTAAGGCTGCTCTTATTTAGTTAAACATGTCAATATCTACTTAATACTAAAGTTGGAACTAGGAGCATCAAGACTCTATAACATTTAGCGATATCATCAAAAACAGCAGAAACAGAAAATGCAGAGAAAATGTAGATTGCCAACAGAGCACAATAAAGCTGAAGTGTCTACCTTCCATCATCAAAAACAGTGTCGGGGTTTGAGTCCTCATGATTCGCTTTTGACTGATTTGTTTTTACCACTTCTGCATCCATTTCCAAGCATTCGGTATAGCCTGTAGCAGCCTCGATGTCCTCCCCCCCAATATGTCCTTTCATTCCATCAGAAGGAAGTACAACTCCCTGGAAATCAGCGAACATTTATTAGTATCTGAAGTTCTTCTCATAACGTAAGCACAAAACTCCAGAATATAGAAACGCACAAGCAACCTGCCTTTGCTACAATTTGGACAAGATCTTCAAACTGAACTACAAGCGTTTCTACGACTGTTCCATTAAATACATTGCCCTCTAGTCTACCCTTCTTGATCATCCTTGCTTTCTTCAACACAATTGCTAAAACAACCACAACTCAATCAATTAAACAAAAGAGAGACATTAACACATAAACAGAACACATTTTCATAAAAACTAAGCAATTCCACTTAAATCATAGGCGAGTCGAAATCCAAAAATTGATTTATTTCCCCCCAAATATGACAAGCATGCAATAAATAAAACAGGAAACCGAGCTAGTGAGATCGAATCAAAGTTCATACACCAAAATTATCAATCAATAAACAGTAAAACAGGTACAATTCCTCGCCTCTAAATAGGAATTTTCGAAAATTCATGAAAATTCAACATTGTGAAAAGCATACCATAGTCATTGTCAACAGAGGCGGTGTGGAAGATTCCAGAATAAACAGAACCGTCTCTGGCGTGGACGTCAACGGACATCCCAATGATGCACATAGTGGTAAACAGCAAGGCATCCCCGAGCGCCGCCGCCGCCGCCGCGTCATTTCTGTTTTTTCCTTCCTCTCTTAAATTCCTCTTTCTGCAGGCCATTCTACACGATTGGATTAATTGATTAATTGATTGTGGATTGATTATTAGGAGCAGTGATGAGAGAGTGAGTTTGAATGATGGCAGTGAGGAGATCTGAGAGAGTTGCAGCTGCGGTAGCTTTCTTTGATTTGGAATTTACTGTGTAATAGAGACTGCTGGCAATTTCTGCTTTAAGAGCATCTCCAATGGCGGACGTCCGGTCGGACTTGCGCGACGGACGATCGAGACGTCCGCCATTATGGCAGGGGAGGTCGGATACGGACGTTCCGTGAGGACGTCGGTTGTCCTCGGACGTCGGCGCGACGGGCGGGCGGACGTCCGCCATTGTGGCGTGGGTCGGACGTCCGGGTCGGACGTCCGATTTTTTAATTTTTTTTTAATTTTTTTAAACTCTATATATACGGCTCGTTGAATTTTATTTCATTCGCGTTGTTAATTTTTTTAAATGAAGTTGTTAATTTTTCCCGTTCGTATTCGTGTTAAAATTTTATTTCCGTAAACGTAAATTGTTTTATTTGTGAATTTGTGATTTTTTTTATTGTGGGAAGGGCGATGGGAAGGACGGATTGTGAAGGGGATGTCCTAGTGACGTGGCAGTGGGATAGGAAGTCCTAGTGACGTGGCGGGAGGTGTTTTCGGGATGTCCTAGTGGATGTCCGAGTGGGACATCCGCCAACTGGAGATGCTCTAAGCTTTTATACCTTTTTTTTTTTTTTCTGTTTATAGCTTTTACTATATTTTTTTTCTATTTTCCAATTTTTTTACAACAGATTTTTTGGTAAAATAGGTTAATTTCGAACCAACGATTTTGCCTAGAATTGGATTAGTTGATTGATACTCCGTGGTTTTTTAAAAATAGCAACTATTTTCATTTGGGACTGTTCCTTAAAAATAGAAACTTTAGAATCTTTTCTATTTCAATTTACTAACTCTACCTTCACTACATTTTTTTTCTTTCTCTCTCTTACTTTACTCAATTTTCTTTTCTTTATCTTACTTTATCAATTCTTTGTAGGAATATTTATTCTTATATGTGACCTATGTAAAGATTGGTTTAATATTAAAGATCAAGTTCAAATGTGTCAATGGGATTCTAATATTAAAGACGACACCGTGATGGATCGGTTTCGATTAAAGAATTAGAATCGGGTGTATTGATAACCCTCCTCTCCTACCTCTAATTATAATGTTATAATATAATATCTATATTATATACAAAAAGAATAAATATATGTATGTATAAATTAATAGATTATATATGTGTTGTCGTACATTCATTAAGTACATGCATTATGGCAGTTAATTGTGAATTAAGTGTAATATATGTATAAGTATTGCATGTACATGAATGTATATAGACGTACAGTAGTGTAATGTGAGGAATCAATTCTAATCAGTTTCAAAACTGATTCTACCGAAGAGGTGCGTCGATTTCCATATTAGATCAATATAGTTTCCAAATGGAAAGACACCTCCGTTGGTCCCTTCACGAAGAGTCACTTCTCGCCTATATAAAGAGATGGTCTGTGCATGAAAAAGACACACCAACAAATGCTTACAAATAGTCGGCATTTATACACACATATATATATTTATACATAGATATATACAAAGGTGGTCTTGATTCTTGATCCATTGAAGGAATCAAATAGAAGGCTTGAGGTCAAGGAGAGGATAAACATCAATAGCAGCTTAAGGGGAAACATCAAATAGTGGATCCAACCCTACATCAAATTAATAAGCATGGATGGAGGTTGGTGATTTTATCCCCACTTTATAGTGTGTTAATTTGGTTGAATTAATTCAAATCTAGAATGTGATTTCGGTATAGAGATCAGTAAAGAATGGCTAACAGTTGGTATCAGAGCCAATCTAGATTTGGTTAATTCACCATTTATGTGATTTCAAAATTGAAATTTGAATGGTTTTGGATTTTTCGATTTTGGTTAATATGCTTCCGCTTGTGTGTTGGGTAATTGTTTTATGAAATGTTAAAAACAATATAAGGATATTCTACCCATTAAAGATTTCAATATTTAAATAATATATAACTTGTTTATCACCAAAGTGGTCTTGTTATATTGCATTTATTTATTGATCATGTTTAAATTATTGATCATGATTAAAGGATGCTAAATGACATAAAAGTTGATTGATCAATAACTTTATTAGCTATATACTTGGAGATCACCCAAAGGTGGATCATTGTATGTATGTTAATAAAACGAAAAGGATTAATCTTGTCTACAGTATCACATGTAGTATGTATACCCAAAGGCAACATGCTTATTTGATATGTGTATGATGTGATTGATCATTAAAATATATTCTAGCATCACATGAAAGTATATATGTTTAAGTATTGCCCAAAGGTTGCTTGAATACATGTTATTACAGTTATCTGAATTGGTGTTTAAAGTTCAAAGCTCTAATTGTAAGCATTGTTGCAGCTTCGTCTAATATATATGCATCTGCAAACTCTGTCGTAAAATTCAATGGGCAGAACTATGGTGAATGGTCAGAACAGATCCGGTTTTCACTGGGTGTTATGTCACTTGACCATGCCATACTTACGGAAGATGAGCCTACAGCCATTACGGAAGAGAGCTCCGAAACGGACAAATCTCGTTATGAGACTTGGGAGCGCTCCAACAGGCTAAGTCTCAATCTTATGAGGATGACGATGGCAGAAAGTTTCAAGCCATCTATGCCTAAGACAGAGAGTGCAAGGGAATTTATTGAAAAGATAAAGGAGTGTTCACAATCGGAATTGGCCGACAAGTCAATTGTGGGGAGCCTAATGAGTGAGCTCACTACAAGAAAGTTTGACTGGTCTAAGCCGATTCACGATCATGTAACACACATGTCAAACTTGGCAGCAAGGCTCACGACCTTAGGAATGGAGGTTCATGAACAGTTCTTGGTTCAATTCATCATAAACTCTCTTCCTATTGAATTTGGCCAGTTCCAGGTGAATTATAACACCATAAAAGATAAATGGGACCTTAAAGAACTAAAGGCCATGTTAGTTCAAGAGGAAGGGAGACTAAAGAAGATGGGTGACCAAGTTGTGAATCTAATGGGTCATGGAGGAGCAAGCACCAGTAAGGTAAAGGCAAGTAAAAAGGACAAACGTAAAGAGTCTTCTTTTCCTAAAGGCCCGAAAAGAAGATCCAAAAGGAAAGGAAGTGTTTCTTCTGTAGAGAACCGGGACACTTCAAGAAGGATTGTCCAAAAAGGAAGGCATGGTTCGATAAGAAAGGTAAACATAATAGTTTCGTTTGCTTTGAGTCAAATCTTATTGAAGTGCCTAATAATACTTGGTGGTTAGATTCTGGTGCTACTACTCATGTGTCTCACATTGAACAGGGATTCAGTACGATCCAACCTATAAAAGGAAGTGAACAATACTTGTTCATGGGGAACAGGATGAAGGCACAAATTAAAGGCGTCGGGACCTATAGACTGATCTTGGACACGGGATGTCATATAGATCTTAAGGAATGTCTCTATGTACCAGATTGTGCTAGAAATCTTGTATCTGTTAGTAGGTTGGATAGATTAGGATTTAAAATCAAGTTTGTAAATAGTGTATTTACATTGTACAGAAATGATTACTTCTATGGAAGTGGTACTTTGTTTGATTCACTCTACAGTTTCAATCTTGATGCAAAATTTTCTGAATCATTGTTTAATGTTGAAAGTAGAGGCATAAAACGTAGTATGTCAAGTGAAAATTCGGCTTTCTTGTGGCATCAAAGACTAGGTCACATATCCAAGGAAAGGATGATGAGGTTGGTAAAGAATGATATTCTTCCTCAATTGGATTTTAGTGATCTAGATATGTGTATAGATTGCATAAAAGGGAAGCAAACTAAACACATAGTAAAGAAACAAGCCACAAGAAGTTCTCAACTTCTTGAATTAATTCATACTGATATTTGTGGCCCGTTTGATGCACCTTCGTGGGATGGTAGAAATTATTTTATCACTTTTATTGATGATTTCTCACGGTATGGTTACATATATCTATTACGTGAAAAGGCTGAATCCGTGAATGTCTTAAAGATATTCATAGATGAAGTAGAAAGGCAATTAGATAGAAAAGTTAAAGTGGTGAGATCAGATAGAGGTGGTGAATTCTACGGAAAATTTAATGAATCTGGACAATGTCCGGGTCCATTTGCAAAGTACCTCGAAAGCAAGGGCATTTGTGCACAATATACAATGCCCGGTACTCCGCAACAGAATGGTGTAGCGGAAAGGCGAAATCGTACTCTTTTGGATATGGTTAGATGCATGTTAAGTGGGTGTAATTTACCTCTTTCGTTGTGGATTTATGCATTAAAGACTGCAACGTATATGCTTAATCGGGTTCCTAGTAAGGCAGTTCCAAAGACACCTTTCGAACTGTGGACGGGAAGGAAACCGAGTTTAAGGCATTTACGTATTTGGGGTTGCCCCGCAGAAGTAAAGTTGTATAATCCGCATGAAAAGAAGCTGGATTTAAAGACGGTCAGTGGATATTTCATTGGCTATCCAGATAAGTCAAAAGGATATACATTCTATTGTCCTAACCATAGTACGAGGATAGTTGAGACGGGTAATGCTAGGTTCATTGAAATTAGTGGGAGTGATGAACCTCGTAAAGTGGACTTTAATGAAGTTAAGAAAAGGTTGTTCATCCACCTTTTGTTGCACCTAAGATTGTTGTTCCTATTGAACAACATGAAGTGCATAACCCACCTATTGAGATTGAAGATGAACCAGTCATAATTCAAGAACGGAATGATGAACCAATAGAACCTTTAAGACGATCAGTAAGGGAACGACGATCGGCCATATCGGATGACTATGTGGTATATTCCGTTGAAAGTGAATGTGACTTGAGCATTGATAAAGATCCTATC
The DNA here is from genome assembly GCF_004379255.2 of Salvia splendens. Taxonomy (NCBI): domain Eukaryota; kingdom Viridiplantae; phylum Streptophyta; class Magnoliopsida; order Lamiales; family Lamiaceae; genus Salvia; species Salvia splendens. The sequence continues at coordinate 22,520 of NW_024598816.1, forward strand.
TCATTCCAACAAGCCATGGAAAGTGACAATTCTGAAAATTGGTTAAATGCAACAAAGGATGAGATGAAATCCATGAGAGATAACAATGTTTGTGACTTAGTAGAATTGCCTACGGGTTTTAAAGCCATTGGTTGTAAATGGATCTTTAAAACAAAACGTGATTCGAAAGGTAACATTGAAAGGTACAAGGCTCGCCTTGTTGCCAAAGGATTCACTCAAAAGGATGGCATTGACTACAAAGAAACCTTCTCTCCAGTTTCAAAGAAGGATTCTTTAAGAGTTGTATTGGCTTTGGTGGCTCATTATGACTTGGAGCTTCACCAAATGGATGTAAAGACGGTCTTTCTTAATGGAGTACCAGAAGAAGAGGTATACATGAAACAACCCGAAGGATTCATGATAGAAGGGCAAGAAGGCTTAGTATGTAAGTTGAGAAAGTCAATATATGGACTCAAACAAGCTTCCAGACAATGGTATATAAAGTTTAATGATATCATTGTTTCATATGGCTTTGTAGAGATCATCGTTGATAGATGTATCTACATTAAAATCAGTGGGAGCAAGTTTATCATATTAGTCTTATATGTTGATGATATTTTGCTAGCCGCAAATGACATGGGTTTACTACATGATGTAAAGAAGTATCTCTCTTTAAACTTTGAAATGAAGGATATGGGTGAGGCATCTTATGTGATCGGAATAGAGATATTCCGGGATAGATCACAAGGATTGTTAAGTCTGTCTCAGATAGGCTATATCAATAAAGTTTTAGAGAGATATAGAATGGATAAATGCTCCGCAGGAATTGCTCCAATTCAGAAGGGAGACAGGTTTAGCTTAATGCAATGTCCGAAAAATGAATTGGAGCATAAGGAAATGGAAAAGATTCCCTATGCATCAGTGGTTGGGAGTTTGAACTATGTTCAAACATGTACACGACCAGATATCACCTTCGCGGTTGGTATGTTGGGTCGTTATCAAAGTAACCCCGGTATGGACCACTGGAAGGCTGCAAAGAAGGTTCTCAGGTACTTGCAAGGCACCAAAGAACACATGCTTACCTATAGGAGATCCGATCATCTAGAGGTGGTTGGATATTCAGATTCAGATTATGCCGGATGCGTTGATACAAGAAAATCGACGTTTGGATACTTGTTCCTTTTAGCCGATGGAGCAATATCATGGAAAAGTGGAAAGCAGTCTGTCATTGCTACTTCTACTATGGAGGCAGAGTTTGTGGCATGCTTTGAAGCCACAGTTCACGGATTATGGCTGCGGAACTTTGTTTCGGGACTTGGAATTGTCGACACCATAGCCAAGCCGCTGAAAATTTATTGTGATAATTCCGCAGCTGTCTTCTTCTCAAAAAACGATAAGTACTCGAAGGGTGCTAAGCACATGGAGTTGAAATACTTATCGGTTAAAGAAGAAGTGCAGAAACAAAGGGTGTATTTTGAGCACATAAGAACGGATATGATGGTAGCGGATCCGTTAACTAAAGGACTACCACCCAGTATGTTTATTGGCCATGTAGAGCGTATGGGTATTATAGACAAAGCCTTGCTATTTTAGTTGTGGACTCATGTATTGTGTAAACACTCTTGTGAATTCAATAAAAGTTATGTTTCTGCTTGTTTATATGTTATCATTAAAGTTTGTATACAGTATGGATGTTTAGATAACATATGTTGTATTGAGAATTAAAGTACATCTCAATGAAAGGTTTATTCATATAAAGTTAGAATTGATTTGTGATACATGGAAGGAATCATGTCGACTAAATGAGTGTGTGACCGCCATGATCCAATTGAATCTAACTTTATAGGTATTTAAAGGATATATGAACTTGGTTGTAAAGTGCGCATAAAGGTTATTAAACCATTGAGAGCTACAAAGGTCAAGTGGGAGAATGTAGGAATATTTATTCTTATATGTGACCTATGTAAAGATTGGTTTAATATTAAAGATCAAGTTCAAATGTGTCAATGGGATTCTAATATTAAAGACGACACCGTGATGGATCGGTTTCGATTAAAGAATTAGAATCGGGTGTATTGATAACCCTCCTCTCCTACCTCTAATTATAATGTTATAATATAATATCTATATTATATACAAAAAGAATAAATATATGTATGTATAAATTAATAGATTATATATGTGTTGTCGTACATTCATTAAGTACATGCATTATGGCAGTTAATTGTGAATTAAGTGTAATATATGTATAAGTATTGCATGTACATGAATGTATATAGACGTACAGTAGTGTAATGTGAGGAATCAATTCTAATCAGTTTCAAAACTGATTCTACCGAAGAGGTGCGTCGATTTCCATATTAGATCAATATAGTTTCCAAATGGAAAGACACCTCCGTTGGTCCCTTCACGAAGAGTCACTTCTCGCCTATATAAAGAGATGGTCTGTGCATGAAAAAGACACACCAACAAATGCTTACAAATAGTCGGCATTTATACACACACATATATATTTATACATAGATATATACAAAGGTGGTCTTGATTCTTGATCCATTGAAGGAATCAAATAGAAGGCTTGAGGTCAAGGAGAGGATTAACATCAATAGCAGCTTAAGGGGAAACATCAAATAGTGGATCCAACCCTACATCAAATTAATAAGCATGGATGGAGGTTGGTGATTTTATCCCCACTTTATAGTGTGTTAATTTGGTTGAATTAATTCAAATCTAGAATGTGATTTCGGTATAGAGATCAGTAAAGAATGGCTAACATTCTTCTCACTTACTTTAACAATTCTCTCTTACTTTACTCAATTTTATTTTGTTTATCTTACTTTATCAATTCTTCTCACTTATTTTAATAATTGTGCATTAAAATTCGTGACGTTTCAAATGTTTTTATTTTTTTAATACAAAGGGAGTAGTTCAGAAACGTTGCCATATATTCATGCCAAATCTTTGTAGTACTATGTTATTTAGGAGTGACAATTACAAATTTTGTCTGATCTGAATTGTCTGATGAAATTTGATTTGATCTGATAAATTCAAAATTGCAGTATAAAAATCTTAAAATCCAATAATAAACATCAAGAAAATTTCAAAAATCTAACATCAAAATTCAAAAATCTAATACTACCAAATACCATTAGAATTGTTCAAATATTTTATACGACTATTTGTTAGGTTTATAATTGATATTTTTTTTATTATTTCGCGTTAAAGGCATAACATCCCCTTAAATGCAAAACGTATAACAAAAAAATACTATCTAAACTATTATTAGAGAATACATATGCCATTTTTAAATCTGAATTTCTTTTAAAAAACTAAAAATGAGGTAAAAATGACATTTGTTCTCTTATAATGAGTTGTTTTTTTATCTGTGTTTAAAATTAATTCTGTATTATACAAATATATATTAAATTATTTTAGATTTTAAAATATTCGATCCCATTCAAACATCCAAAAGTTTTAAAATTTTTGATACAATCTAATGCGAACATCTGGAATTGTTAAAAGTTTTGATCCGATTTGATCATCCAAAAAATCCAAACTCAATTATGACTTTTGATTTAGTTCGAATCAATCTTTTGGATTTTAAATATTTTGCACACTCTTAAAAAAGCTTTAGTGAATTTGGATTGTAATTTTTTTCCCTGGCCTGTGTTTTCTAGTGTTTGGTTAACTAGATCCAAGATAAGATAAGATAAAATTAAGAAAAAAATTCGTTATCGTGACACTTTATTTGCATTTTGGACTCCGTTTTAATTAATCAATCAATCAATAAGCTAACTGATTGATTATCAGTTATGAACCACTCACCCCTTAAAAGGGGTTATAAATGGGAGGGTTATCCTTTTTTTTTATATAGATGAGATATGTGGGACAAGATTTAATAATTTTAACACGCCCCCTTATGTATGGGCCGAAATGACACATCAGAGGGTTATCGATTTTTATATAAATGAGATAAGAACATCACCAGATCGATATGAGACCAAATTTAATAGTTTTAACACGCCCCCTCACGTATGGGCCGGAATGACACATCGGACTTCCATCATGTGGGTAGGTAAGAGAAGAAATAAAGAAATAAATCCATCATCGACTTGGGTCCGCTCCGATACCATATTAGAAATGGGTCACTCACCCCTTAAAAGGGAGCAAGAGAAGAGATAAATAGATAAATTCATCATCGACTTGAGTCCGCTCTGATACCATATTATAAATGAGTCACTCACTTCTTAAAATGCCTTATGAGGAGGAGGGTTATCCATTTTTATATAGATGAGATAGGAACATAACCAAATTGACGTGAGACAAGATTTAATAGTTTTAACAAGTTCGGCTATGATTAAGGTCTAAGCTTAACTGATTAACCGATTAAACGGTTTGGCTAATAACTGAAACGACCGATTACATACCAACACACATCCAAGCCGCCAACAATCACAAACGAACTTCATATCAAGAATCAATCAAAACTTATTTTTTAATGGAATCTCTAATATTTACATAAAATTCAAACATATTTTGTTGTAAATATTAAACTAAATAGTGATTTTATTCAAATTTGTTGAATAATGGACCAAATCATGTTGGGCTGAGTTATTTGTGAGCCCAAGTGAGAATTAAGTTGGCCCAAGTTATCGGTGCAGCCCACTTGCCTGTTTCACTTACGTGACGTTCCTGAGGACCGGTTCCTAGTTCCTCAATAACCGGCCGGTTCCGGCGATTAACTGAGAATTGGAGAACCGATTAAGTACCCCTATCCACTCCTATGCTAAACCAATAAAATACTAACAATTTTTTAAGCGATGATTAATTTTGAAGTGTACCTCAATGCTAAATCAACACACAGTCACCACATTTTGATATTTTTTATTTTCAAAATTAATTTGATTTTAAATTCATATTGTTGGGGAAAGAATAAGAATACAGAAGAAAGAAAACTGAAAATAAAATAAGAAAACAAAAGAATATGTAAAGTAAAAATTGATTTAAATAAAAATTACAAAGAATGTACTCAATTACTAGTAGTATCCCTCCAAATGACACATATAAATGGAAATATTAATAGACAATTTGCCGTTCATGACCAAAAAGTGAAAAAAGGCTAAAAAATTATCCCAAAATAGTAAATATAACCTCTAATGTCACCTACCCATATCTCTATGAATGATCCATGATATTAAAATTTTGTCCAATGCTTGTATGATAGCCTAGATAAAACCAAGATATATAAGTTATATGAATTATTTTGGTAGATAAAATAGGGTCATGTTAGGCCATCAAAGCCCATCTCAGCCCGCTGAGACCCGGAGCGAATTAGCTTTTAAGTGTGGATTATTTAACGGCCCAAAAGAGTGAAATATTATATCCCTATCTTAAAGTCAATCTTAATTAATTATCTTGTACTAATTTAACAACATGCCAGCCAAACATGCACATTTTGGTAGGTATATTTCCAACAAATGTCACATTATGCATTATAAAAAAGAGTAAATTATTAGGGCTGGCAATTTTCGACACGACACGATAATCCGACACGAATCCGCATGAAATTATTGGGTTGGGGTCAAGTCTTATTGGATCTGTGTCCTTATCGGGTTGACCCATTAAGAACCCGATAATTTCGGGTTGGGTTCGGGTCGGATGCGGGTCGGATACGGGTAACCCATTAAGAAATAATATTATTATTTTTATTATTATTTAAAAAATATATATTACTTTAATGTTTTAATTTCTTATAAATTAGGTTTAAATAGTATAAAACGAATTTTAATTGTGTAAATTAGGTTAAAAATTAAGGTTTAATCGTGTAATATTAGGTTTTAATCGTGTAATATCAGGTTCGGGTTGTTATCGTGTCGTGTCAACCCATATTATATCGTGTCGATAACGGGTTCGTGTCGGGTGCGGGTCGTGTTCGGATTTGAAGGTAGCAGGTCGGGTTCGTGTTCGGATTTACAGTTTCCTTAACAGGTCGGGTTCAGGTTAGGCCTTATTGGGTTGAGTCATTATCAGGTTGACCCGATAACGACCCAATCCGCACGACTTGCCAGCCCTATAAATTATCATTAATCAATTCAACTATCTCTTCTCTCCTTATTAGGAATCCAATTAATATATTGAACTATATTTTATCTATTGCTTTAGTATCCCAAAATAGTGAATATGACCTCAAATGTGATTACCCATTCATATAATCCAGGAAAGATCCATGATATTATAATTTTGTTCACGGAATATTTCTCCGTGTTACTCTTTTAGTCTATCCAAACAAATATGCCACGTGTCCTTTAAAAAGAATAAATTATCATTAGTAAATTCAATTATCTCTTCTCCCCTAATTAGTATTCTAATTAATACAGTTTAACTTTACTTTAGCATCTCTTAAAATCTCTGTGACACCCAATCTCTACATTTATAAACTATTTTATGTTATAATTCAGAGGAAAACATTAAAGAAAACATTTAATTTTAGAAAACATTAATAAATTCAAAGAATCTTAACTAGTGCAAATACACTAATTTAGTACGTATGTATATTAATTTGCCTTGTACGAATACAATGCAGTATTCCAAATAAGACGTCCTCGTATCTGTTGGTGAATTAATAATTAATGTGAAAATAACTCTTGTGCTACTACTAATCAATTGTGTAACAAATTAATCATGCACCTGTGTGGAAACTCTAATATGAAAATGGCAATAGGAAGTCAATAAATGGCCTACCAATTCACTCATGTCACTATGCATGTAGCCAAAATCACGAGGACCTTATTATAACAAATTTCCAATTGGATAAAGTGGAATCTAAGGAAAAATATATATAGGTTTAATTCAATTAATCTGTTACACTTAAATAAGCCTATATAAACTACATCAGCCAAAAAAATAAATCATATCATATCGATAATGGCTTCAAAACTATTTCTCATCATGGCCGTAGTAGCAGCAGCGCTGCCGTTCGCCGCGGTGGCTGATTATGTTCGACCGCCGCCGCGCCCAATACTTAATTCCTCGTTGAGCTCGCTGCCACCTTCTATTCCTCAGCAGGTGACTCATCACTTTCATTCTTCTTTATGAAAATGCTCTGCAAAATTTGGCTTGCGTTTAATGATTTTTTTTTTATCATATTACTAAATGAATGAAATATGATAGCTGTAAAAAGCTGTGAAAAATGGGTGATAGTAGGAAGGAATGTGGTTGAGCCATTTGTTAATGTGAACACTTTGACAAAACTTTGTTACTGTCTTGTCTAACTATACCATCTTCAATACTACACTAAAACCTAAAATTAGATAGATAATTAGCTTTAATGGTACTCCAAATCAATTTTATTTTTGATTTTTGAGTAAAAAATATTGTACCTATTTTTAGATTTACATTAAACTAAAACCAAAAACTATTTCAAATTTTGTGAGTTACTAAAAGACATAAAAGACATGATATAGAGAATATTCTTTAAAGTCCGAGTTTAGTGTAAATGGTTGGAGGAAAGTCATATTTGATGTGACATTTACGTTAATATGAGTTTGAGTTTAGTATAAATGGTTTGAGATAGTGTAACAAAATTTATTGAAAAACTTTTAACTTTTGTGTTTCAACATCCTACATCCATCAACCATCAATTTAGCTATGGAAAAGCCTTGATGCTCTGAAAAAACTTGGAAAAATATATCTAAAACAGGTTATGGATTAAAGTTGTACGTTTCCTACATATTTTTGTATTAATATCCAATTCGAATTTAGAAAATAGAGCTTTTTTTTAGAATGCCTATTTTTGCTTTCTTTAAGGACCCGACCCATATGTTTTGTTTATTATGTTTCGTGAAATTTTATGTCTCTTTTCTTAAAATTTACCATAGTACTAGTATTTGACTTATTAATATACATTTGTGTATTGCGAAATTAGATGTGTTTTATTTGAATATAAGACTCGTAATTTCAATGTTTCATACCGGTGAAAGAACTAGCAAATTAACGAATCAAGATAGAAATTTATTTTGATTTAAGTTACGGTAAAAGACAAACAACAAGAAGATTAATATTTTACTAAATTTTCTTAATTATTATTTTTTTATTTTAGGAGATTATTAATTTATGAGGCTGATGGGATCATGGGACCATAAATTTAAGAATCTCTTAAAAAACTATTCTCGTCATCCCATAAGTACTCCGTATTTCATTTTTCTTTCTTAATTGTCTCATTTCAAATCCATATTCCATTTAAGAAGTAATTGTATAAATCATTTATACTTTTTTATTATCCATAAAATGTGATAATTTGAGTGAGACAGATGAAGTACTCTCTTGTCCATAAAAAAAATACTAGTCCACAATTTTAATCCGAAGATAGAGATAAAAAAAATAGGTAAAGTAAGAATGATGAGGAGGAAAAATAGGTAAAGTACGAGAGAGAGGAGAAAAATTGGAAAAAGTATGAGGGAGAAACTTTCCATTTTTAGAATGAGACTATTTTTTTTGGACATCTCAAAATGGCAAAATGAGACTATTTTTCGTGGACAGAATGAGTATTATTTTATTGATTTACATGAATTTAGGTCCATATCTCCTTGGCCGGAGCTAACCACATGAGGATCTCATGGATCACACCCGACGAGAACGCTCCAAGCCTCGTCGTATACGGGACGTCGCCCAACACCTACCCCTTCACAGCTCAAGGAGAGAGCACTAGCTACCGTTACCTAACCTACAGATCCGGCACGATCCACCACACAGTCATCGGGCCACTCCGCGACAGCACCACCTACTTCTACAAATGCAGCGGGGTTGGTCCGGAGTTCCAGCTCCGAACCCCGCCGTCCAAGTTTCCCGTGACCTTCGCTGTCACGGGAGATCTAGGTCAGACCGGATGGACAAAGACGACTCTGGACCACACTGCGAAGTCCCAACACGACCTTCTCTTGCTCCCGGGTGACCTTTCCTACGCTGACTACCTGCAGCCCGGATGGGACTCGTTCGGACAACTGGTGCAGCCACAGGCAAGTGCAAGGCCGTGGATGGTCACACAAGGCAACCATGACGTTGAGCATATACCGATACTCAAACGTGGCTTCATCGCCTATAATGCGCGGTGGAAGATGCCGTATCAAGAGAGCGGTTCCGGGTCGAATCTGTTTTATTCATTCGACGTAGCCGGAGTTCATGTTCTAATGCTTGGTTCCTATACAGATTACGATGTGAACTCCGATCAGTATAAGTGGCTCAAGGTATGACTACATATATGTTCGTTTGATAGCAGAATTGAACTTGAAAATTTTGGCCTTATACATAAACGGCGACCAACACACGCACATACAAAATTTATAATAGTATTCACTTCTTCTTTTGGTGATGGTAGGGCGATCTTGCGAAGGTGAATCGTGGAAATACACCGTGGATCGTCGCGGTACTCCACGTGCCGTGGTATAACAGCAACACGGCTCATCAAGGTGAAGGTGATGGCATGATGGCAGCAATGGAGCCCTTGCTGCACGCGGCTTCCGTGGACATCGTTTTAACTGGTCATGTTCATGCCTATGAACGCACGGTATGGTTTGTTTCTTCTATCTTTATTCAACCTTTGAGTTTCAGCTGAACTATTTTACTGCAAAAAAACAGAAACGTGTCTTCAATGGCAAATCCGATCCTTGTGGATTTGTACACATTACAATTGGAGATGGTGGGAACCGAGAAGGATTAGCGAGCAAGTACAAGGAGCAGCCTGAGTGGTCTGCCTTTCGCGAAGCAAGTTTCGGCCATGGTGTTTTCAACGTCGTGAATATAACTCACGCACTTTGGGGCTGGCACAGGAACGACAATGATCAACCTGTGGCGGCAGACAAAGTCTGGATAAATTCACTATCGAGTTCAGGGTGCCTGGCTAAAAAGAAAAAAGAACTCAGAAAACTACTCTTGGCGCCATGAAACTGATGATTGTTCAACCAATTCTACAAACCATTTGTTTCATAAAGTCATGATTTTAATTTTGGATTCTCAACTAGAATATGTGCCTCAGAGATCCTTTTTCTAATTCTTGGTTATGTCAGTTACCACAGACATGATCATTTATCTGTTTACAATTTTCAGACTAAGGCATGAAGATATATGTTCTTCTCTCATTGGACTTCTAATGTGTATTTTTTCCATGGATTCCAATACAAATACTATGAAATTCTATACATGAAATGCAATATATCTATCCTCATACTGACTTCGCATGGCGACAAACAAACAAGAGTCTAAACATAATTTCTACCATAGACTCAACCAATACCTCATTCTCTCTAGTTGTAACCGCCCACCATTAATGTGCCTTCATCCAAGTGTTCCATTGAGCCCTCTTTGATGAAAAAGCTGCAAAGATCTCACTCGCCTTCTTTTTTGCCCTTCCAGAGTATAATCTGTTCGTCTTTGAACAAGATAGGGACACACGGAACCAGATCCTAAACAAGAGAAGGAAAACCAAGGGTTCATAACTTCCTTCACAATCTAGGCATTAACTTAATAATAATAATAATCAGTTTTCGTACTCTTAGTTTGACACCAATTTTCTTGCAATCACTTGAGCCCACATGAGTGCAGTCTAATCTCACAACATCATTGGACTCAAATGCTGTCCTCACTTTCTCCACGACGTTCACATACACACCATTCCTAGCTGCAATGTGACATAGGACGCAATGTAAGTATCTGATTTGCTAAAAATCTCAGAATCTCAGAGTTATACAAGTAGTTTACTAAGTTTCATAATAGGAGGAGAATTAAGCCCTCTGTTTCGCTTCTCCTTAGTTTCTTCAAACGTCAGGCCATCAGCTACATTCTTCACTAGCTTGGGATATATTGGCGCGAGAGGCTTCCATAACATAAGTGGAATCTGCGGCCGTTTTCTGAGGTCATAGTTATGCCCACGATACAGGAGGAGGATATTCAAGTGACGGTATATAATCTTCCCCCGGTCTTGTCCTGCAAAAGCACTGCAACACTGGTTAGCTTATAAAAACGAGAGGAAGCTCGTACATGTGTCAAAGTTGTGAAGGTTTTAAACCTCGAGATGGAAACAGATGTTGTCCATGTCGAGAGTCGGCACCCCAAGCACTTTATTCTCACAGCCTCAGCCCTTTTCCAGTGGCTGTGTATATCTTCCAGTGTGTTATGTGTAACACCTCCTCTCCCTATCATCACATTGGGATCCAAATCAATCAATTCATCAAGGAAAGCAAACATATTTAATTATTCAGTTATAATCGAGTTCAGATGTAGCAAGATATTTCAATCAACGGAAAAAGCCCTAAATAATTTTTATCATTTGAGTTGATTCATATACATATAATTGGAGAAATCCTAGCAATGAGAATACAAATGCTTAATCATAACAAGCAAATACAACAGAATTTCAAAACTTACCCAAATTGATTTGGCGGGAGCAATTGCTGTGGCGATACTTCTCAACCAGCTCAGCAACCTCCTCGTCGGGAATCGGATCTCCAAGAACCTTCTGGCGCTCCTTCGCCAGCTTCTCCAAATCCGGCTTCACCCTAGCCGGGGCGGTGGTCCCGGTCCAATTCCGGTCGAGCCGACCTGGTCCGAAAGGGGAGAATTTGGGGGGTTCGCGGAAACCAATTGGCTCAACGCCGGGGCTGATCTCCGAGTAAGAGTACATGAAATCGAAGGGCAGCTCAGGGGGTTTCTCAACGCTGTTGCTATTATTATCATTAACATTTGGTTGCTTGTCTTTCTTCTTTGCGGGTTTGATTTTTGTTCTGTTATGGAGTGTTTCTGGGCGTTTGGAGGAAAATGGAGGGTCGTGAATTTCTTCTAATGCTGCCGCTGCCGATGGCGGAGAGTGGCTGAGGAATCGGAATATGGCGGGGAGGCGAGTGGATGAGGAAGGAGATGGATGGATTGCTCGACGCCATGAAAATAGCTTCAACATGTTGCAGAGAAGAGTGAGTTACCGAATTTCCCCCAATTAAGTGTTCAAGTGAAATGAAAATGCTTAGTAGTCCATACTCCATAATTATAGTGAACAAAAAAATTAAATTTGAAAGTAGTACTTTGTGCATGTTTATTGGGCCCTGGCCCCAATAAGATTCATTTATTAAAAGGTTATTAGAGTATCCACGATAAGGGAGCCCGGGCGGCCGCCGACTCCGCGGTGGCGCTGCGGCTCCCTATTGCGATGGACAGCTTAGCCCGGGCGGGGAGGGGCGGACACGCCATCGCCGAGTAGTCAGCGTGGACGGGGCTGAGGGGGAGGGGGGGGGGGCGCTGACCGCGGCTGGCTATTGCACGGAGCCGCGAGCCGCGGCACCCCGGAAACTCCATTTTTTGGCTGCCAGTCTTACTAAGTCTACACAAGCCTAAACTTTGAATACATACATTATAATTCCAATTTATAAATTAAGATATGATCTATATTGTTCACTTCATTAAAGTCAAAATTTTGACGAACTAAGGCCATCTATAACGCATGGTGGAAAGGAGGGGTCGACCGCACATGGGGTCTGGCCCGAGGCCGGCAGCGTTGGAGGTGGCGTGGGAGGGATCTGGCCTGCGTCTGGGATGATGGAGGGGGCTTTGGACACGCCTGTTTGCCGCCCGTCTCGGCATTGTGGGTAGGGGTGTGCATTCGGGTTTCGGTTCGGTTTTTTGCTAAAACCGAACCAAAACTGAAAAACCGAATTTAGTTCAAAATCCAAACCGAACCGAACCCGAAAAACCGAAAAACCGAAAACCGAACTTTAAAAACCGAAAAACCCGAACAAAACCGAAAAACCAGAAAAAAAAACCAAAAAACCTGAAAAAATAAATATAATATAAATATATATTTATATTTATATATGTGTATTTTATTTTATTTTATATATACTAATAGAATATTTATATATAATATAAAATTAATAAAACATATAATATATATTATATAGTAGAATATATTAAAAAGAATATATTATTATATAATATAATATATTAAATTAATAGAATATATATATATAAATTCGGTTTTTTGGTTTTTTTCTTCGCCCGAATCGAACCGAAAAACCGAAAAACCAAAATTTTTTTATTTTTAAAACCGAACCGAACCGAAAAAACCGAACCGAATTTCAAAATTTCGGTTTGGTTCGGTTCGGATATTCGGTTTCCGATTTTTTTGCTCACCCCTAATTGTGGGCGCACGGGTTGGATCCGAACTCTTTTTATAAAAAAAAATGAATTTTTCCTATTATTATTTTATTCCTATCCCCTAAATTCTTCTAGTATGGAGTGGTTAAACTACTACCAAGAAAGAAACTATGACCAAAATACAAGAATTCCTCCAAAATACAAATTAATATTCTAAAAACAAACTACATAGTGAGCAAGGTCAATATATTGATAATCACAACACCACCAAACTAGAAAGGGAACCCAAAACCAACAGATCCCAGTTAACTTCAAGACAAGATTTTTCTGAACTCACAAATGGAAATAACTTTAAAAACCAACCACATACCAAGGATCATTAGTTTCAAAAATGTAGTGAAATTTATTGTGACTTTTATAATTTTTATTATCATATTTTCACCACTAGTACTTATTATCTAGAAATCAATCAGTATAATATTGAACAAAATTTATACAGAAGTTATATGATACAAATGAAAATGACATCAATTGTAGCGAGACAATTAAGAAATTTAAAAATATTATAACTTAATTAGCTGATTTTACAATTTCTCTATTTAATTAATTAATTAATAATACTACTCCATTACTTTACAGCTTTTAACAAATTACTATGCATGCAATGCACTGGGATCACGTATAGCATCTCCAATGCACGGATGTCCCACTCGGACATCCACTAGAACTTCCCAAAAACACCTCCTGGCACGTCACTAGGACTTCTCATCCCACTGCCACGTCACTAGGACTTCCCCTTCACAATCCGCCCTTCCCATCGCCCTTCCCACTAGGACTTCCCGCAATTAAAAAAAATCACAATTATTTAATTACGTAACGGAATTGTAATTTTGACACGGAATACGGGAAAATTACATAATAAAAAAGAAAAAATACATAGTCATACAAAAAAGAAAAAATACATAGTCATACAAAAAAGAAAAAATACATAGTCATACATTCTCGGATGTCCAACGAGCCGTATATATAGAGTTTTTTTTAAAAAAATAAATAAATACCGGACGTCTGACCCGGACGTCCGACCCATGCCACAATGGCGGACGTCCGCCCGCCCGTCGCCCGGACGTCCGAGGACATGCGACGTCCATACGGGACATCCGTATCCGAGTGCCTTCGTTACAATGGCGGACGTCCCAGTCGCCCGTCGCGGATGTCCGACCGGACGTCCGCCATTGGAGATGCTCTAAGAGTTTTCATCCTCTCTTTCTAAATTTTGTCTTTGATTTCCATCGAATTTATACAATCTATAGACTGATTTAATTCTTAATTAAATTCAATAGTGAATAAAAATAAGTAAATAAATATAACGGTGAGTACATGATTGGATCTGCACGGTGCGGACGTCATGAGTACCTCTTAACATAGTTAATGAAAAATAATTATTGAAAATTTGAAACATGATATAAATAGGAATTTGTGTCCTTGCTTGGCTTTGCTTCTATTTAATTCATGAATCTCAAAAGGTTAATAATCATTTAAAATTTTAAATCATGAAGTTTTGTCAAATTCTTATCGAACTTTGAAATTAGAATATTAAATTATGAATTTTCAATTTTTCTCAGTTGTCCTATTAATGCACAAAATATCGTCTTTTAACGATATTCAAAATGACGTGTTTCATTAACATAAATATTTTTCTTTTATATTCATTTATTTTATTATTTCTCTTGTTATTTTATTGATAGATTATCGTTTTTAACATCATCAAAAGACCTCGATATGTGCATGAATGAGACAATTAAGAAAAATTAAAAAATTCGTTCAATTTCAAAGTTATGGAATAAACCAGAATTTTGACCAAATTTCATGATTTAAATGAGTATTATCCTTATATAAAAATAGTAATTGAAAAGTAAGTCTTTTATTACATATGAGTAGTAAGAAAACATCAAATTAACAATCATGTTCGCAAATACAGAGTCTTGGGCCAATATTTCCAGAACAACTTGACTTGCCTTCGACATATTTTGATACACACTTAATTTGACAACAATCGTCGCCGCAAACTCCTCCACCACAACATATTTTTTCTCCACATTCGCCGAATCCGGTTAAACATTTTTCTGCTCTTCCCACCTCAACTGCCAAAATAATATCTATTTTTCTCACAATATACAATTAAATATACTATAAGAACTAAAAAATTATACTTGTGCACCTCATTACTCATTTGGTAATACTATAACAGGTAGTATTATGAGTAAAAGAGAGAACTTGAAGATCAAAACATGTATTTTGAATTTTGAAACAATAATTTTCTTATGTTTCGTTGTAATTTAATTATAGATGTTTTTGCACAACGATTATACAAAATACCAAATTAAAATGCGACAATAGTATACAAATAAAAATGTTTTGTCTTTTGAAACTTGGTAAAACCCCTCATTTCTTGCATGTGTCTATGCCATTGGATACAGGATTAGACACAAATACTATTTAGAAAAAAATATAAACAAGATTAAAATACCCCTCAAACCATAGATTAAAACTGATTGGTAATTTAGAAACCTAGTATTGTATAATATGTTGAAAATGTGGCTAACTAAATAATTTACCTGAGGCAAAAGTAAGAATCAACAGAATGCAAATGGATTGATAGATTGAAGCCATTTTCGTAATTAGATTCGTTGTTTATATTTCAGAATTGAAAGATAGAGATGCCATATACTCCATGCAAATGGAGTATATATATGGAAGTTTTGCAGTTAAGACATTGTTTACATTAATATATTTTGCCAGATTTAAGAATGGGTTTTCCATTCATATATTCCATGGCCACACAATTAATAATTTAGTCTATTTTATTGTTGTGTTAATTGTTAATTTCCTAAAATCGTACAATAGAAAAGAGACTGCATAATAAGATAAGAGGATTAAATTTGGCGTGGGCTTTACTTTACAACTAAAGAAAAAAAGGAAAGTGCTCCAAAAAATAAAAAATAAAAAATAAAAAGTTACAATTACAATGTCACTTCGCAGTAAAAATTTGATGGTCCTTCCATACCAAATGGCATGATGATTTGGTATACCTCACCAATAATTTCTTAACAAATGGACATAAAAAGGACCCACGTGTCACATCTATTTAACATCAACTCATAATTCCATTAATTAATTTATGAAAAGTAGCATAATACTATTTAATAAGAATTATCATACCTTAGAATTGGCAATGTCATATAATACAATATATATGCATATTAACTTCATAATATAATTGTAATATTTCACTCATAAAAAGGTAATCATAGTATTATATTCTTTCAGGTCAAGAAAAAATATTATACTATTATAATTATTATAATTGTTTGATAGTAGTATTATTTTGAGACTGATGGGTAAGAGTTTTTTTCTTTATTTTTATATTCATACATAAAATTGATAAAATTAAAATTTATGACTATAACTTATATTTTATATAGCTTTCAATTATTATTATGTTAAAAATTATTAATAAAATTTAATATGAGGATTCACTATCTTATCTTCATGCAATTAAAATGAACTTATTAGTAAAAGAAGAACTTCAATTATAAAATAAAACAAAGAGTATTTTAATAATATATTAAAAGTTACAAATAATAACATATTCCACTGTCTATGTAGTCAAACAAACACATACATATATATTTTATAAAAAACTTTGGAGGAAAACTTACCCATGGAATTCAAAAGGGATGGAGAATTGAAAATAATTTCTTATCTATATTGTATGAAAACACCGAATGAAAATTGAATAGACATAAGAATATTTTTATTTTATAAGAGAGATGTTGGAGTATATTTCATTCTAATTCTATGGTATGATAATTCCATATTTAATAGTATTATACTACTTTTCATAAATTGATTAATGAAACCGTTATATTAGTGAATTGATGTTAAATAGATGTGGCATGTAGACCATTTTTTTATATCTAGTTGTCAAGGAATTATTGGTGAGGTATACCAAATCTTCACGCCACTTGATATGGAAGGACCATCAAATTTTTTCCCGACCACTAAGTCTCACACAAACGGATCAACATCGAATCTAGGAATTTTTATTTAGCATGCGATAACTGATTGCAAAGACTTAGAGCTTCAAAATCTGACTCATCATTGTTCTTCTCTTGTAAGAAATTTTCTTTCCTCTATTCCATCCTTCAATTAAAATTTTGTTTCTATTTTTTTTTCTAGATAAAACTTCACTGTAGGTAAAAAGTGGATTAATTTGTAGTGCTACTTTAGTTTTGAAGAGCGTGTTATAGTTACTAAAATTTGATCTTTTGGCTTATTTGAGCAAAACCTTCATTTAAAATTGCACTAAAAGACGTTTATTTAAATTTATAGTAGTAGGTTTCTACTACTAGACCGTTTATATTTATTATTTTATAAAAACAGGATCTCGGTATAATATTAGCAGAAAATTTGTGGTGTAAATGTATTCCTTGTTCCCCTGCTGAGTCTGCCCAAGCTTGAAGTCGATAATTAGGTGAACTCTTTCTACTTTTGTTCTAGTATAGTAATGGAATTCCATTTTAATAAAGAGGTTTAGATGTATTCCGACTCAGGGAGTGACGCACAACAATTATGCGTCGTTATTAATGAACGACGCACAACCCTTATGCGTCTTTAGTTAATGACGCACAAGGGTTATGCGTCGTTCAAAGACGCATAAGAATTATGCGTCTTACCCTAGTGATGCATAACCATTATGCGTCACACTGGTAAGCATTTTCGCCTGTCACCCGGGTGACCCGGGTTCGATCCCTGGCAACGGCACAATTTTTTAAGTGATTAGTATTTGATAAAAATGAGTTATTCTAAACATTTATTTTTGGCAAATAGATATTACTCTTATAAAAGAATTATGCGCCTTTGCTGGGGATCGAACCCGGGTCACCCGGGTGACAGGCGGGAATGCTTACCAGTGTGACGCATAAGGGTTAAGCGTCATTAGGGTAAGACGCATAATTCTTATGCGTCTTTGAACGACGCATAACCCTTGTGCGTCATTAACCAAAGACGCATAAGGGTTGTGCGTCGTTCATTAATAACGACGCATAACTGTTGTGCGTCACTCCCTAAGTCGGAATACAACTAAACTTCTTCATTAAAATGGAATTCCATTAACATACATCACCCAAAAAAGAATTGTTCCATAATTAGGTTGATAGTCGAGATGAATTCCAACAAGAAGACAAAAACTCACTCAATGCAATTCAATAGAGACTATATCTAATAAAGGAAAAATGCCATATAGCAGTACATATTTGTTGTTGGTTTCATAAGCGAGCCCTGACATGAGTGCATGCGCACCGGCGTGCTCAATGTCGTGCGCATAACGTTGTACAGTGTTGAGCACGCCGCATTTGCGTGCTCAATGTGCTTATCACGAGCTACACAATCCAATAATTGAACACATGTATATCTATTTATATAATATTATAAGCCCATGCATCATCACTTGTAAGGGAACCAAATCCAATAGATGCCATTCAACATCAAGACAAGATTCCTCTGAACTCACTAACTGATATAAATCCAAAAACCAACCATATACCAAGCTAAGTCAAATATATTGATAATCACAACATCTCCAAACCACTTCATTGATTTCTCCATCACTTCACAATGCCCTCCCTCCTTCCTATCTTCCTCCTCCCTCTCATCCTCCTCCCCATATACCTCATCCTCTCCACAACAAGAAAATCACCCAAAAACACACCCCCGGGATCCTTCGGAATCCCGTTCATCGGGCAGAGCCTCAGCCTCCTGTGGGCCATGCGCGCCAACACCGCCGACGAATGGATCGCCGGCAGAGCCCGGAGATACGGCGCTGTCTCGTAGCTGAGCCTTTGGCACACCGACCCTGTTCATCTACGGCCGGGCTGCAAACAGGTTTGTTTTCTCTGGCGATGGGAACAAACTGAGCAATCAGCAGACGGATTCGGTGAGGATGGTCTTAGGCGATCGCTGCCTGTTGGAGCTTGTCGGGGAGGATCATAAGCGGATTCGAAACGCGCTTTCGTCTTTTCTGAAGCCAGATAGCTTGAAGGATTACATTGGTAAGATGGGAGGAAGAAGTGATGATGCACCTCCGTATGCATTGGCATGGGAAGAACAATCTCAAGGTATGAATTGGTTAGCTTGTGTGTGTGTGTGTTTTGTTGCTCGGGTCTCAACTCGGTAAGAGCTCGCCCGAGTGTAACTCATCGATTAACCGCCAATTTCAGGTTATGCCACTAATGAAGATGCTGACATTCAACATAATATGCTCACTTCTGTTTGGTGTTGAGAGAGGATCAGTGAGAGACACACTTGTATTGTATTTCCAAGAGATGGTTGATGGGATTTGGTCTCTCCCTCTCAATCTGCCCTTTACACGCTTCAACCGAAGCCTCAAAGGAAATATGATCAAAAGAATATGAAGGTACTTTTAAATCCCAGAATATGAAGGTACTTTTACAGTGGATCAAACAAGGAAATATGATCAAAAGAGAAGTAAATATTAATAGTATTAGGCATGCTAAGCTTGTTGAGTATTATATATGAACTAACTAGAATATACAGGATGAATACAGTTTGTATCACCTAGAATTTACATACAGGTTTGTATCAACTAGAATATACATACCAGATTCCAGGCACAATAACCTGCATAACTACGAGGACAACGTAGTTGCTTAGCAGCTTTCTGGTCTGGAATATTTTGGTGGCAACGAAGGGCAGTGCTCGTTCATGTGAGGATAAGGTTCCATGGTATTGTATCCAGGCAACTCCATCCGGTATTTCCCTTTGATTTGACAATAGGGAAGTTTTACTGTGTCCGCATCGTTGCACCACTTAGGCAAACGGCTTGAATTGTTGTCAAAGAACTTCAGAGAGTATGCATCTTTTATCTGAAAAATAGGTGTAGATAATCAATAACATGTTGGGTTTAATAAATATGGAATATGATCAATACTCCGAAAGTAAATGCAGTGTGCTCACCGTGAACTCAGTTACTTGAATAGAGTTTGCAAGTTCCCCAAACAGTCCTGCTTCCTTGTACATTTCAAAGACAAAAGCAACACATGAAGTTGACTTCCCGTCAACATAAACCCAATCGTCTTGTTCGGGGATTGCCAACAGTTCACCAAAAGATGATCCACGTTTCTCGACTTCCACAAGAATCTCTGAGAGAGTTAAGTTCTGCAGAGGTCAAAATTTCATAATATGTTACAACATTGCAATAAGGTGATCGGGATATATCAGACCAATATTCTGCACTCAGAGCTTAACTAGAAGGCAAGCTTACTCTCTACTTCAAAAGATTTTCCCAAATTGGTAATTACAAAACCTTTCTGTCTGTCAACAGAAGACTTCCAATGGAAAAAAAAGATTTGTTTGGTTCATATCGGATGCATACACAGGGAAACAAAGCCACATACATGAAATAGGCCCTCAATGTTTTTGTGTTCAGTGAACTGCTGGAAATTGTTAGATTGTTCAAGCAATGTCTAATTTTGAGAAGTGAAAACACTAACAAAGCCAACATGGTGATACACAAATCAGCTTCCTTACATGAAATAATCCTTTGCTTCATAAACTTCAATTGTAAAATCAACGAGATGGGAATTAATATGACCTGAGTTCCAAGACGTTTGTTCAATGCTTCAGTCCACAAGCTACCGGCTTATGCAGGAGCCATCTGAGTCCAAACAGTCATAACAGAAGCAACCTGTAAACAAACAAGTTAAAAAGGGAAGAAGATGACAAATAAGCAATATACTCTCAGCAGCACAGTTGATTCATTAATTTGATCACCCAACAGCATCAAATAACATAAACCATTGATTGATACTTGGTTTACCGGAAGTCACAGATACTTGTTGTTATCAAAGAACATCATCAGATAACATTAACCATTGATTGGTACTTGTTTTTTCTCACTTTATATCGTCATGTTTTCAGAATGTACATGGTTTACCGGAAGTCACAAACTATTGTTGTTAAGAGTAACAGACTAGCCGCTTCTGCAGTCAAGAACTATACGTCTATGTGAAGCCTAACAAAGATGAGCAATCATTTTTTTTCAGACTTCTAGCTATTCCTGGTTAGGCATGCCAAGTGTCTATGAGTCCCCAGCTCATTCTTCAACATGCACATGGTCAGAGTCATAGCCCCTCCCACTATTTGGGAACTTACAGTTTCATGTTCTACTTCACTCCCCGAACGGGGTTCTTTCACCCTTCTGTCATGGTACTACTTCGCTATAGGTCACCCAGGAGTAATCCCAATAAAGTAAACATTTCCTCATATTCACAAGTAAAATCACTGGTCAAAAAAATGGCAAGGGACTCATAAGTTTTATGGGCTTTCCTGGGTTATTTTCCCCCAAGAACAAGTATATCTTGAGAATGCGATCAAGTAAATGAATTCCATGAATATATCATACATACATAATAACAAATTTATGAGAATCAACTGCAGTTGAAATGTATAGTAAAATGACACAGGAAACAGAGAAAATTAGAAATGAAGAAACAAAAAAAGTGAGCTGCTATTGTCTCGCATAACTACTTGTAATAATGGAGTGCTCATTTCAGTTGGAAGAAGCTCGGCTAGAAAGGAGTTCGGTAAGCTCGGCTTACCGAGCTGGAACTAGCCTGGAACTAGCCGAGAAGAAGAAGGCAGAAGTCGGTAAGCTCAGCGGTAAGGAAGCTCGGTAAGGAAGCTCGGCGTTGAGCTGGAATGAGCCGAGAAGGAAGAGTTCGGTTGTAAGCCGAGCCGAGAAGGAAGAGTTCGGTTGTAAGCCGAGAAGGAGTTCGGTTGTAAGCCGAGGAAGGAGTTCGGTCTTGAACCGAGGAAGGAGTTCGGTCTTGAACCGAGAAGGTAGAAGCAACCTAGCCGAACTAGCCGTTGGAGCAGCAGTTAGTTAGCTGAGATGTAGCGGTTATTCTTTTGCTTTCTTGATTCTTCTTGTAGTTAGTTAGTAGCAGTTGCTACTTGATTATAGAGCTTTAAATAGCTCACCGTGTATGTAGTGTAGAGAAGAGTTTAATCAATAAAGAGTTTTCCAGTTTTCTCTCCAAGTTTATCATCTTCAATACTCAAAGTGTGAGTGTGTGTGTGTTGTGTTTTCTGCATTGTGTGATCTCATACAACAGTGAGTGTGTGTGTGATCTTATTGAGTGTGTGAAAGCCTTGTGTGTGCGAATCCTAACAAGTGGCGCCGTCTGTGGGAAAGGGATATTGAAGCTGATTTGCAGAGGATCAAACGGTTTCAGAGATGGCAGCAAGGCTTGATGCAGAAAAGTTCACAGGCAAGAATGATTATGGCCTGTGGAAGATGAAGATGAAGGCGGTTTTAATTCAACAAGGCTTGGCGGCAGTTCTTGCAAAACCAGAGGAGAAAGGAAAGGCTCCAGTGCTTGATGAAAAAGCTCAGGCAAAGATGGAGGAAATGCAGCTCAAGGCACATTCTGCAGTGATTCTGTGCCTTGGAGATAAGGTCTTGAGGGAAGTTCAAGAAGCCAAGACTGCGGTGGAGATCTTGGACAAGTTAGATGAAGTTTACTTGGCCAAATCCTTGGCTAACCGGGCTGTATCTCAAGAAGAGGCTGTATGCCTATAGTTTTTCTGGAGATAGGTCCATCATTGAGCAGCTAGAGGAGTTCAACAAGATCATTGATGACCTGGGATCTGTTGATGTCAAGATCTCAGATGAGGATAAGGCCATTCTCACATTGAATGCCTTGCCTAGCTCGTATGACCAGCTAAGTGATGCAATTATCTATGGAAGAGATAAACCTATCACCTATGCAGAAGTCTATTCAGCCTTGATGGCCAAAGAACTCCAGAAGACAGCCAACAGAGGCTCTGCAAGCTCCAATGTTCAAGCTGCAGAGGCCTTGAATGTGAAGAAGTTCAAGAAGCAGAACTTCAAGAAGAAGTTTGAGGGCCCTAAACCCTCAAGTTCTGATGCTCAGAAGGAAACCAGAGCTTGCTATTGGTGCAAGAAACCTGGACATTTGAAGAAGATTGTCATGCATGGAAGAGAAAGATGGCCTCTGAGGGACACAATCAATCTGATTGTGTGGAGAGTGCTGATCCCCCGGCTCAACTCATGAATATCAGTGATAGTGGGGTCAGTCATAGGTGGATAATGGACTCGGGGTGCAGCTTCCATATGTGCCCAAATAGAAGCTGGTTTCATGATCTTCAAGAAGCATCGGGTACGGTTGTTTTGTAATAATCACATTTGTCAGATCAAAGGAAAGAAGGTAAGTAGCTAAGCCTACAAGATGGCTCTATAAAGATCCTAACTGGTGAGGTATATTCCAGAAGTAAAGAGGAACCTCATCTCATTGGGAATGCTGGAACAGAAAGGGTTCACCATATTGATGAGTCAAGGAAAATTGTTTGTGAAATCTGGAGATGCAGTGATGATGGAGGCTGATATATTCTCTATTATCTGAAGGCTAAGGCTGTTGATGGAGAAAGCAATGCAGTGTCAGATGATTCCAAAATGCTATGGCACAAGAGATTGGGCCACCCAGCCGAAGGAAGCTTGAAAGAACTCATCAAGAAGGTCTGATCTCTGGAGATTTCAACAAGATGGACCCCTGTGAGCAATGTATACTTGGAAAGGCTAAGAAGGCACCCTATCCTACAGGTATTCACTCTTCTACAGCCCCTTTAGACTACATACATAGTGATCTTTGGGGCCTTCACGGTGTGTTCAATTGGTGGAGGAAAGTATTATCTAGCTATCATTGATGACTATACAAGAAGTTGTGGGTATATATTCTTAAAGAAAAATCTGAAACACTCACAAAGTTCAAGATATGGTGTAAGGAGGTTGAGCTAGAGAAGGGTAGAAGTGTTAAATGCTTAAGGACAGACAATGGCCTAGAGTTCTTGTCTGCTGAGTTTGATCTGTTTTGTAAAGAGAAGGGTATGAAGAGGCACCGGACTGTTCCTGGTAATCCTCAGCAAAATGGTGTTGTGGAAAGGATGAATAGGACAATCCTAGAGAGGGTGAGGTGTCCTACTTCTTGGTCTGGTTTGAGCAGCAGATTCTGGGGTGAGGCTGTGTATACAGCAGCCTATCTCATCAATAAATGCCCATCTACTGCCCTGAAATCTGAAACTCCTGATTACATGTGGTATGGAGCTCATAGTGACTACTCAAAATACAAGGTGTTTGGGTGTGTGGCCTATGCTCATGCTAGGCAAAGTAAGCTTGAAGCTAGGGCTCTGAAATGTATCTTGCTGGGTATCAGGGGTGTTAAGGGGTATAGGTCTTGTGTATTGAGCCCGGTAAGCAGAAGGTCTTGGTGAGTAGGGATGTGGTGTTCTTGGAGGATCAGATGCCATACCTGAAAGATAAGCTGGACTCCAGTGAAGATGAGGGTGATTTCTTCAAGGTGGGCCTGTGGGGGTGGCCTAGGAGCAGGTGGAGTTATTGACTCAGGGAGTGATGTCTGATTCAGATAAAGAAGAGGCTCCAACTCAGAGGCAACC